>NC_136495.1:130443673-130476173 GCF_053919585.1 Euprymna scolopes
CACCAGACTAGATTAATTATTTTTCGTAGAATCTGGTAAAACTAAGAGACCACAAGAAAGATATAATATAGCGTAGTTAATTGGTTAATTAGTTCAATTAAAAAGTATTCTTGGACTTGTGTTTTTGGTTAAAATTGATTTTTTTTTTCTGAAACAGCACACACACACACAAACACACAGAGGCGCGCGCTCGCGTGTGTATGTCTTCGTGTGTCTGTGTGCGTGTATATGTAATTATACTCTTGCCTCCTTGTAAAAATGAAGGTTGAAGGTTCAGTCCTCAGTGTGGGCGATCAAAAAATATATTTGGGAATTACTTAGGACCTTTATCCAGTCATGGCTGATGGAACAAAGCACGCTACCTCGTGAAGTAAATAAAGGATTCCGCTCGAAATTCCGTCCAAATTTCGACAGAAACATTCCTGGGTTCGAAAATATACACCTGAAGAAGGTTGGAGGTTACATCGACCGAAACGTTGTGAAAATCATACTCAAGATGAAAACAGTAGTCCAATGAATAATATAAGAACAGTAATTCAAGTACGGCATCATTAATCTATACTAGACATGTTGACATTGCCATATTGCAATATTAACAGCAAAAAACTGGATAATCCACCAGACTAGATTAATTATTTTCTGGAGAATCTACTAAAACTAAGAGACCACAAGAAAGATATAATATAGCATAGTTAATTGGTTAATTAGTTAAAGGAAAATTTATGCTTTTTGTTTTTTTTGTTTTTTTTAATACTTCACGGACACTACATTTGAGAGGTAAAGGAGAATTTAATAGAACGCTCGGGTATCTACGTATTTCGTAAAGTGATCAAGTGTTGGTCCCTTTTCTAAAAACTTCGATAGAAATAAAATGAAATCAAAATGAAATTTTGTTGATTTTTTTTTCTATTTGTTTTATTCCGCAGTTTCCGGCCTTTGTTGACACCCTCCGCTACATTGCGCTGTACGTTGCTTACTTAAACAGTTCTCTGAATCCGATCCTCTACTGTGGTTTTAACGAGAATTTCCGCAGAGGTTTTGTGGACGCATTCCGCTGTACGCTGACCAATAAACGAGTTCGAATATTGCCAAGTAAGTGTCGCACGCAAATATTCCCATAGGAACCCCTAACCGAGGAAATTGTGAACGGCATGGAGGCGACAGACTTTCATAAAATCCTTACCCAGTTTAATTAAATTAAAAAGTGTTCTTGGACTTGTGTTTTGGTTAAAATTGATTTTTTTTTTCTGAAGCAGCACATACACACGCACACACACACACACACATACACACGCACACACACACACACACATACACACACACACATACACGCGCGCACACACACACACACACACACACACATACACAGGCGCGTGCGTGTGTGTGTAATTATACTCTTGCCTCCTTCTCGTTCTCCTTTCCCTTACACCGTATAGACTCGTTCAATAGCACTTTGCTGTTTGGACCGAAAACTATTTGTCTGTCGTCAGCATCGTGTTTATTGTATTGCTTTGTAAAACATTAGCGAACGGTATACTAGTCTCATATTATTCTCCGTCAAAATTCATAATTCAATGTATATATATATATATATATATATATATATATATATATATATATATATATATATATATATATATAAATTCATAATTCAATATACTAGCGGCACTGGTGAGTTGTGATACAACGAAACAGGACTGCATCTCGATGACTACAAATATATTTAAACCCCCCTTTGGGTAAAGCACTGTCGTAACTTAATTGGCTAAAAAATGCGAAGCTCGTTGTTTGTTTGTTTACAAACAGGCGGTTTGAGCACTGTAAAAGTGGTGGCGGATGTCTAGTATAATATAAGAATAAATACGAAGTCTGCATTAATCAAAATATCATATTTAAGCGTATTTACGACCGGGCCATGCCGGGCGGCCTGCTAGTACATAGATAAGTTAGAAATGAATGACTTGTTCACTTCATTACGAGGTACAACTAATGAGAAGAGTTAAAATGCAAGGTAGCAAGATATTTGCAACGTAACTAAATTCAAGAACTGTGGAATATTTTAGCATGTATTTTGTGTCGTATAATTATGTAAGCAAACGTTCAGCTTCAGTAGAATAATACTTATATAATATTTATTTTTTCTGTATTCAGATTTAGAAATAAGCAGTTTTGAAACTTATATATATATATATATATATATATATATATATATATATATATATATATATGGTTTATTTTTTATTATCGTTTTATCTGTTTGGTTACATATGTTTCGGATGTTGGACCATGTTTACGATACAACAGCCTCAGATCTTACAGAAATGGTTGTTAGTATTTGGAAGAAGTGTTTTAGAAGAAATACGATAAAAAAAGAGGGGATAGGAGATAATAAGAGGGGAGGGAGACGGGTATCGACAATGTTTCAGTTTTGAAGGTTAAAATACATTAGATTGTATTGTGTCTTCATTCTATATAATCTCACTAAAACTATAGATAACAAAAACATAGGACTATATAGAGACGATGGCCTTATCGTAATTGAAATTTCAAATGGCCCTAAATGCGAAAAATTGAGAAAACCCTTAACTAAAGAAATGAACAGAATAGGTATAAAACTTGACATTACGTGTAACGTAAAAATTGTTAACTTTCTCGATATAACTCTCTATCTCTCAAATAATTCATATAAAACTTACACTAAAGACAATACTTACCCACTCTATATGCATCCACTATCGAACCACCCAAAACATATCATTAAACATTTCCCTATATCTATCGTAAAAAGACTTAGTACTAATTCCTCTAAACTTGAAATATTCAACAAACATAAAACATTTTATGAAAATGCCCTTAAAGAAAGTGGCCACCCAAACACCATCTTTAATTACATTGAACCTAATCCATCTAATACCCCAAACAAGAAAAATAGGGTCAGAAAAATAATTTGGTTCAACCCCCCTTCAATATAATGGTAAAAACGAAACTAGGCAAACAATTCTTTCAACTAATAAACAACCATTTCCCACCCAATCATCCACTACACAAAATATTTAATAAGAACACAATTAAGCTTACCTACAGCTAGAACAAATAATCAAGAAACACAATAGGAAAATACTTAACAAAGATAAAAACACAAATAACACTAGCAGAAATAATTGTAATTGCACCAATACATCCCAATACCCACTTAATCAACAATGCCTACAAACACAAGTAGTCTATAAAACCACAATTGCACCTGAAGAAAACCCAAACGACAAAATTATTATATATGCTTGGCAGGCACCTCTTTTAAAGATAGGTTTAGAGTACATAAATGCTCCTTCACGAACCCCAACCACCCTAACAAAACCTCCCTAACCTCCCAATATCTAGATCTAATCCAGAATAACCTTACATAAACCATTACGTGGGAAATCCTTAAAAAATCTAACGTATGTAAATCTTTAGACTCCCCATGCCTCTGCCTGAACGAAAAACTTTTTATATTCAGTTTTAAAGATAGAGACAAATTACTAAATAGAAAACATGAAACCACCATAAACTGCCGGCATTACAAATCCCACCTCCTTAGCAATTATACACCCTTCTGAAAAATCCCTCAGACAACACCCTTTGGACCCGCTGAATAATACACACAATATATCCATCTATCGCATACACCCAGTTACTGTAACATCAACATAACCAAATCCCCTTACTCCAACCTCCCCATACCCTATATTACCTTACCCATCTACACATTCGTATACCCATGAATCCTACTACCCCCACTCACTTACTAATTACTACTAAACTTTCCACATTTATATAGGTGTACATATGTTGCAATTTGTATGGATATCTACATGTATATATATGTACTTTTTTGTAGATATACCAGAAATACTATTATCTTTAACGCACCTACTTACTTGTCTGTATGCGTGCATGTATCTTCATGTGTATGTGTATGTTATGTATATCTTTCTATGTATGCGTGCATGGATATATGTGCTCATTGCTCGTGTGTATATGCATGAATATATATTTGTATATCTATGTCTATGTGCGCATGTATGTTTATGCGTGCATCTGGATGTTAGTGCCTGTATGTATATGTGTATCTATATGTATGCATGGGTGAACGTATGTACGCAGGTGTAGCTATATCTGCATTTATTTGCATGTATGTGTGTATGTGTATATATGCCTATAACCACAATACACTTGACACTGAAAACAAAGTTAAGTATAACCACTGCCCAAAGCACCATCTTAGGAACCCACCCTCTATACTTAATGAAACTTAATGATGCGTCTACCTAACCGCGCATTATTAACTACACCCATGTATTTATTTATTTATTATTATCTATAACCTTTAAACCTTTATACCCATTTTATTTTCTTCCTAGACACTATAAATTAATCCCTATCCAATAAGCAAAGCAAATCAATACAGACCCCTAAAAATTAAACCAGCAACACGTATTTTGAACATATCTTACAATAGTCTACCTAACCTCGCATTATTAACTACACCGCTTATTTATTTCTCCTTTATTTGTTTATTTATTTATCTACCCTAACTTTACTTTTCTTAGTATAGATATACACATCTCTATGTATATATATGTGTCTATACATGTGTGTATATTTATACTTTTATGAATATGTATAATTATATAATTGTATATACGTGTACATGGGTACATGTGTGTATGCACGTGTGTATATGTGTATGTACATCTACATCTTACTGGAGATCCGTACATATATCTTCATATGCATGTATATGTGTATGTGCGGGCATGGGCATGATTGGCTCCCTCTCTCTCTCTCTCTCTCTATATATATATATATATATATATATATCCTTATGTGTGTTTTGTATATGTTTCTATGTGCGCGTGTATGAATGTATGTGCCCATGGGTCGAGTGTATATACATGAATGTATATTGGTATATCTATATCTGTGCACATGTATGTTTTTGCGTACATCTGGGTGTTAATGCCTGTATATATGTGTGTATCTATGGGTATGCATAGCTGAACGTATGTATACAGGTATAGCTATATCTGAGTTTATATGTATGTATTTGTTTGTTTGTATGTATGTATATGCCTGTATCCGCAATACATTTAACACTGCAAATAAAGTTAAACATAACCAGTGCCCAAAGCACCATGTTAGGAGCCCACTCCATATATATATATGAACTTAATGATGCGTCTACCTAACCGCGTATTACTAACTACACCCATGTATTTATTTATTATTATTTATTTATCCTAACTTTATTTTATTTATTTGGTATAAATATACACTTGTCCGTGTATATATGTGTATATATATATATATATATATATATATATATATATATATATATATATATATATGTATGTCTGTATATTTATATTTTTATAAATATGTATATTTATGTAATATTGGATGTGCGTATATGGGTACATGCGTGTATGTATGTATGTATGTATGTATGTATGTATGTATGCATGAATGCATGTATGCCGAAATGAACTCTTTTTCTGGGTCAACGTATGTATGTATGTATGTAGGGCGAATGAACTCTTTTTCTGGGTCAACGGCCAACTAGCACCGTGTATATTTGTGTGTGTGTGTGTGTGTGTGTGTATATGTATTGAGGTGGAGAGGGTCCCCGTTAGCCGTGGTGAAGGAAACCTTTCTAGGAGAAGCAAATCTCTGATTTAAAAAACCATAAAGCGGAAGACCATTACCCGCATTAAGCTGGTCTGCAGTTTAATTTGTTGCTGGCTTTCTTACTCTTGCTTGTTGCTGGATCTCAACATTTTGAACCGAGAGAGAAACTTAGCTATCGTACAAAGCTAAGACTCTGTAACATCATATTTGTATAGCTACTCCCTAAGGCATTTGGGCTCATAGATTTTAAATGTCTGAGGGAGTGGCACTCGTCTGACAAGACGTTGCAATCATCATGTATGTATGTATGTATGTATGTATGTATATGTACGTCTACTTCTTAATGGAGATCTATATCTCCACGTATATGCATATATGTAGGTGTATATATATATATGTGTGTGCGTGTGTGTGTGTATCTGTATATACGTGAGTATGTATATGTTTATAGGAATTATTTGCATGTGTATGTATGCCTGCATATAGATGCAGGTATGTCTGCATATACATTATTTATATATATATTTGTATTTGCGTAAGTGTCTGTTTATGGATGCGTAGAAATGTACATATGTATGTGTATGTATGCGTATTTGCGCGTGCGTTAGCATATCTATTAATCCTTAACTACCTAAAAACAACTCATTGTCAACTGAAATGAACAAGTCGACTTATAGCGACTACGAAAATTTTAAATGGAACCTTGTACTTGTCAAACACATGACACATACACTAACCCCTTTCTTCTCTCTGTCTCTTTCCCTCTCTCTTTCTCTCTCTCTATATCTCTCTCTCATCTACTTCATATATCTGGCTGAACAAGTAAAAAGCAGTCAAAATTTAAAACCTTAAAATTGAAACTTCTCTCCCCCCTCTCCTTACCCCCTCCCTTCTTTCTTTACCACCCTCTCTCCTCCTCCCCATCCTTATATCTATATCTTCACCCACGTCTACCTGAATCTGCTACTTCCACACACACAATACAATCTAATGTATTTTAACCTTCAATAAACGATAAACGTCTCCCTCCCTCCTTATTATCTCCTACCTCCTTTTTACCCGTATTTCTTCTAAAACACTTCTTCCAAATACTAAGAACTATTTCTGTAAGGTTTGGCCAGGCTGTTGGATCGTAAACATGGTCCAACATCCGAGACATATGTAACCAAACAGATAAAACGGTAGTAAAAATAAATAAATGAATAAAACACAAATTTGCTCTGTAATAGTATTGATCACTGTCTTCAGGATTTTACTAATTACCAGTTTTACCATATATATATATATATATATATATATATATATATATATATATATATATATATATATATATTATATTATATTATATTCTTCGTCTGACCGTCTATGTGCTTGTCGTGCTGTCCATTCGACTTTTCTCAGAAACTACTGAATTGATCTGGCTGAAATTTTTTTGGATCTTTTTTATGATAAGGTATAGCGAACTAAGTAATATGATATCTAAGCGATTCGCAGTTAGCGATTTATAAGGATTAATAAGGAATTATAGAGATTAGTATTTAATGTAAAAATGAACACAAATTTAAGGATATTTAACCATGCATTTTGCATAAAGCACACATGCTAAGTCTATAAATTTTGCCCGTAGATGATTTAAAATGCTCCTCATCTTGGGTTGAAACGATATTACCCCATTGATTACTATACACTCAATAACCTTTATCCTCGAGTTACCTTGATAAACTGCATTTAGCGTAAATATAATGCTATTTGTGTAAACAAATGGAGTTTATGGCGAATAGACAATGTTGATCGTTGTAATTTTATCTACCTATTTGGCAGCAGGCAAGATAGCATAACGGTTGGAAGCGCTGACCCTCGTCTAGGCAGTTGAGTTTCAATCCTGACATTAGGCTGTGGTTAGTCTAGCCGCATTGAAGAGCTAGGAAACATTGAAGCATTCTGTCTTTAGATTATATATATATATATATATATATATATATATATATATATATATATTTGTAGTCATCGACATACAGTCCTGTTTCGTTCTTTCACAACTCATCAGTGCCATTAGACTAGCACCTCTCCCAAGCCGAACGTAGAACCATCGCGTTGACACTCAGCAGTTCTACCGATCGACCCACGGGAGCGGCGCCCGTAAATAATATCGCCAAATGTCTATATAAACAAACATCCATTCACCATTTTACAGTGCTCTAACCGCTTTGTTTATAAACAAAGAGCGAGCGTCACATTTTTCAGCCAATTAAGTGGTGGGTGAGATGATTTACAACAGTGCTCTACCCAAAGAGGGGGGATTTAAAATATTTGTAATCGATATACAGTGCTGTTTCGTTGTATCACAACACATCAGTGTCGCTAGACTAGCACCTCTCCCAAGCCGAGGATTGAACCTTGAACCATCGCGTTGACAGACGTGTATATATATATATATATATATATATATATATATATATATATATATATATATATATATATATATATATATACACGTGTGTTTCTACTGCTTTCGACCAGGAGTCCTATTTATTAAAAAGAAGATAGAACCACTTCTTACTAGAACAACTGCGAGCATTATCTATATACTGATTTACTATTGGTCGTATCTCATCAACTTCTATCGCCCTTTTTAATAAATAGGATTTCCCGATCACCGAAGAGGCAATGTAAAAATAAATAAATAAAATGTTGTTACTTTTGGGTTGTACGTGAAACTGAAATATACCTTCTTGATCTTCTGAGTAGGATCCAAGTGCAGTATCTGTATGATGGTATAATTATATTGTGGGGTTTCCATTCGCGTCGGGCGTCCATACAATAGAAATATGTCATAGACTCTTATTAGGATATTGGACATAAACCGTAATAACCAGATATATTCTACCCCTACATAAACCAGATTACTTAGATAAATGCTTTTACCGTTTTGACAGAAGGACTACAATTATATCGCGAGGTCTCCATTCACGCTTAACGTCAACAGAATGCCCAGCATCAATATGCTATATATGAAAGATGCCGCTGTGGAATTTTTCACATGTCCCGCTAGTATATATATCAATAACCTTACATGTGGTGAGTATTTAACTACGTAACAAAGCATTAGGTCAATTATTTCTGTAACGCAATGCTGAGTATAAACGATACATAGTCTATGTTTAATTGTACGCAAGTTGATATTTCATCCATTTTTGAAATATAAATTACGAGTTCATTTCTTCCTTGGACAATATTAATGAATAATTGAACATAATAAGATTTGAACTCAGTATATCCAATGTCACTAATCTAAGCAGCTATCAATTCCATAAATCACTGACTCCTGTAAAGTAATATGTCCGTACATATGTACAACCGCTATTATAATAACGCCAGGTAATGTTAACACAGTGCCAATAGCGGATCACCCAGCTGGCATCACGTCAATATGTCTCTGGCTTCATGAATTTTTGCATTAGTCTCGATTTTGTCAATGTTGGAAATGAATTATTTGCTCTCCAATTAGCCCCGTTGCTTCGCTGCTGGATTTATGCTTTGCAAATGAAGCACCTGTTGCAGATGCGGCAAATGAAAAATGGGAACCTATTATTAGTGAAGGCTTTTAAATCATTTCGTGCTCATATGCGCGACTTCAGAGCGAGAAACTATATTATTGATAAGGGAATAAGAACTAAGCAAGCTGCAGTTTCGATCGATGTACAACAACGGCAGAGATACGATTATGTTCATAGCAATAATCTTATTTATAAAATTCACTATGTCTGCCTGTCTGTTTCCATTTTTTTTTAAACTTTTGAAATCATTACTATATACGGGTACAATATAATAATAAATAGATAATAATAAATACGAAATCTGTGTAAATAAAAATATCATATTTAAGCATATTTTACGACCAGACAACACCGGGCTACCTACTAGTCATATATATTTTGTTCATTCATTGATGTATAAGAAAATATGAGCTTAATTCTTGAAATATTATTTACAAAGGAACCCATATTTGCGTAACAACAGTTATCTTTCCAATACGCTTTTTAAAGTTTGAAACATATGCTAGCACATGTAATCCTTTTACCTCATAGCTGCAAACCAGGGGCGATAACGCAGTTTCAGTAGCTAAGGCACCGACTGTCAGCAGACAGAATATTAAACAAATTACGTTTGTTCAATAAAGTATCATTACATTAACATACCGTTAGATTATCGAAGTAAAGGAACATTAAGCTTGGCTAGTACTAAATGAATGACCATTTGGAAATACCAACTGTATTTGCGCTCCGCTTATCTCGGCGTTGCTGCCAGTAATCCCGGGCTTATCACTAATGATTCAGGAGAGCTGGGGTTGTTGATTACACAACTTTTCCTTCACAGTTACACGGATAGCAACACTTACAGGAGTTATCCATAATTTCTGATGGCTGAACGGAGGTAATAAAGTTCGCTCATCTCACAGAATAATGTTGTAGAATGTTATATCTATCTATCTATCTATATATATATATATATATATATATATATATATATATGTATATATGCATGTATATATATATGTATATATGCATGTATATATATGTATATATTTATATATATATATATATATATATATATATATATTCGCTGCGAACAGTCGTCCAACGTGCTTTCCAGTTTATATTATTTCTAAAACAACTGTTGTCACTGATCTACGATATATGTACTCTGACAGCAAGTAAAACGCAACACAGCTGATTTATAAAAAATAGTTTTATTCCACACTATTTGATTTAGTTACTGCATGTGTTGGCATCAGTGAAGGCGCGTGACAGCGCAGAAAAAATGTGTCAGCTTGTCCCTCCTCTGTGACCGACTGTTGCTCGCTTTTTGTTGTGTCGATTTATATAAACATTCTTTCATCCTGTAATGTTTAATATTTCTCATTGAGTGACTTAATTGAAACATTCAATATAATTATTAATTCATTATAAATATTGAACAAACCTTTTTTCACTGGAAATTTATTAGCAAGGAAAATGTCAAAAATTAAATCTACCACATAATTATATATTTTTCCGATATAGTGATATAGTTTTAGGAAAATCCATTCTTAAACGCATGAGAACAAGATTATATCTCATTGTAGCTTTTTTATGCATCTTGTTACCTGTATAATTTAATACAATAACTAAAGTATCACAGACTAGTTCTTAAGAATAATCTTTTAAATAAAATTCTTCCGTTTGATTTTTTTATTATTATTATTATTATTATTATTATTATTATTATTATTATTATTATTATTATTGCTGTTGTTGTTGTTTTTATGTGATATAAGTTTGAATGTTTATAAGGCGTTCCAAACAGATTTTTACGCTCTCGTAATATATTTTGTGGTAAAAGATGGATTTGGAGAATCCATTCTGAAGGCTAATGTCTCTCTCAGGAGGTGGAATGTGTTTTTGAATTGCCGTTTTTTATCACCTCGTGTAACAGAATTAGCTTTCGGTGCCAGTTGCTTTACTGGAATTAAGGTTTTTGATTAGCTAGGCAACATCACGATCAGATATGTGTACGACGCATAGCGTGTTTTCAGAACGCAAGAAAGAAAATACGGGGGGGGGGCTTGATCGCATAGGATAGTTAAATATTCTTTATGTTTCAATGTTATATGGTTGAATTCCCTTTTGTATTTATGAATTTTGCAGCAGCAGGTCGGCTTACGCAAATGATGTCTGCGCTCTGATATACTTAGTATCTCTAGGAATTTAAACGGCGTTTTTTTCTTCGTTTATAAATGTCTCTAAAGCTCAGAAATTTTGATTCGAACCTGTTCTTTCTTTAAGGAGAGCGCTATAGTAATAAAGAGAATAACGTCGCTGTTTAACGCGTTTTGGTATTTCCAGAGTACTGAACGCACGTATTATTTCTCTGAAAAAAAAAATGAATGAAAAATTGTTATTTTAACAATGATCGATTTTAATCCGCCAGTTACTGCTTTAGTAAGAAGAATGATTATAAAAGCCGGTGATCAAAAATATGTAAACAATTAAGCAAATTACCTGCCATTCAGGTGTCTTTTATGTCATATCGCATTAATCAAAGTAAATTGAGCAAATTAAATAGTATGCTATAATTTGATTATAAAATGTATAATTCATATAAAAATATGTACAAGAATATATATATATATATATATATATATATATATATATATATATATATATATATATATATATATAGAGAGAGAGAGAGAGAGAGAGAGAGAGAGAGAGAGAGAGAGAGGAGATTAGAACAATAGTCTAAAGAGCTGAGTGTATTTTAATGTAACAGTGAAATTACTAGTTTAATTAAAATACAGGAAATAGAAAGTGCTCGTTGTATATTTAGATATATAATAAGCTCGATAGTTAAATGTCCTAGAGCTAATTCAATATTAAGTAATGTGATTTATAATTTAAAATTTAAAAATCAAATTTTAATTAAATTAAAAATCCGTTTCATAAGAAGGAACAACAACAAAATCAATTTCGAGTGTGTGAGTATATATATATATATATATATATATATATATATATATGTGTGTGTGTGTGTGTGTGTGTGTGTGAGTATATATATATATATATATATATATATATATATATATATATATATATATATATATATATATATACTCACACACTCGAACCCCGGGATCTGGCATTAAAAATTAGTAACAAAATACAGCAGAGTACACACTCAATAACTTAATGTAATTAATGTCATTAAATAGCATATATAATAGTATTATATACACATGTGTATAATGCTGTTATATACACATGTGTATAATCAAATAACATATATAATAGTATTATATACATATGTATATAATACTATTATATACGCATGTGTATAATCAAATGACATATATAATAGTATTATATACACATGTATATAATACTAATATATACATATGTGTATAATCAAATGACATATAGTATTATATACACATGTAAACTATTATATACACATGTATATAATACTATTATATACGCATGTGTATAATCAAATAACATCGTAAAGCGGTGCAAATACTGTTACGAGGGGCTGCAAAGAGTATTGATCAATATTACAAAACTTTTTTTACAGCCTTGTTTTATTTTTATTTTTTTGTATTTCCCTCTCTAATTTTTTGTTTCAAATTGAGTACTCAAACTAGTGGCTTTGTGAAAGGTTCCAACATCGATAAATAAAAGTGATTCCATGGAATTAACAGGATTAAAATTTCGTACAGCCAGATCGTCATGCGCTGAGCCTTTTTATGATCTTGAAGAGTACGAAAGTGTTGTTAACGCATTTAAAAACGTGTAATTCTTTTCAATGATAATACTTGAATATACTAATGATACTTGTATTTACTAAGGTTACTTGTATTTATTAAGGTTAATTGTATTTACTAAAGTTGGTTATATTTACTACGGTTACCGGTATTAACTGAGGTTACTTGTATTTACTAAAGATATATGTATTTCCTAAGGATACTTGTATTTACTAAGGTTACTGTTGTTTACTAAGGATAATTGTATTAACTAAGGATACTTTTCTTGTATTTATAAGGATACTTGTATTAAGTAAGGTTACTTGTATTTATTAAGGTTACATGTATTTACTAAGGTTACTTGTATTTATTAAGGTTGCTTGTATTTACTAAGGTTACATGTATTTACTAAGGTTACTTGTATTTACTAAGGTTACATGTATTTACTAAGGTTACATGTATTTACTAAGGTTACATGTATTTACTAAGGTTACTTGTATTTTCTAAGGATACATGTATTTACTAAGGTTACATGTATTAACTAAGGTTACTTGTATTTACTAAGGTTACATGTATTTACTAAGGTAACATGTATTTACTAAAGTTACATGTATTTACTAAGGTAACATGTATTTACTAAGGTTACATGTATTTACAAAGGTTACATGTATTTACTAAGGTAACATGTATTTACTAAGATTACTTGTATTTAGTAAGGTTACATGTATTTACTAAGGTTACTTGTATTTACTAAGGTTACATGTATTTATTAAGGATACTTGTATTTACTAAGGTTACATGTATTTACTAAGGTTACTTGTATTTACTAAGGTTACATGTATTTATTAAGGTTACATGTATTTACTAAGGTTACTTGTATTTACTTAGGTTACATGTATTTACTAAGGTTAAATATATTTACTAAGGTTACATGTATTTACTAAGGTTACATGTATTTACTAAGGTAACATGTATTTACTAAGGTTACAATTATTTACTAAGGTAACATGTATTTACTAAGGTTACATGTATTTACTAAGGTTACATGTATTTACTAAGGTAACATGTATTTACTAAGGTAACTAGTATTTACTAAGGTTATATGTATTTACTAAGCTTACATGTATTTACTAAGGTTACATGTATTTACTAAGGTTACATGTATTTACTAAGGTTAATTGTATTTGCTAACGTTACTGTTATTAGCTAAGGATACTTGTATTTACTAAGGATACTTGTATTTATTAAGGATACTTGTATTAAGTATGGTTACTAATATTTACTAAGGTTACTTGAATTTACTAAAGATACTTGTATTTACTAAGGATACTTGTATTAACAAAGGATACTTGTATTTATTAAGGATACTTGTATTAAAAAAGGATACTTGCATTTACTAAGGTTACATGTATTTACTAAGGTTAATTTATGTACTAGGGTTAATTGTATTTACGAAGGATACTTGTATAAACTAAGGATACATGTATTTACTAAGGTTACATATATTTGTATTAAGTAAGGTTACTTGTATTTTCTAAGGTTACTTGTATTTACTAAGGTTACTTGTATTTACTAAGGTTACTTGTATTTACTAAGGTTACATGTATTTACTAAGGTTACATGTATTTACTAAGGTTACTTGTATTTACTAAGGTTACATGTATTTACTAAGGTTACATGTATTTACTAAGGTTACTTGTATTTACTAAGGTTACATGTATTTACTAAGGTTACTTGTATTTACTAAGGTTACTTGTATTTACTAAGGTTACATGTATTTACTAAGGTTACTTGTATTTACTAAGGTTACATGTATTTACTAAGGTTACATGTATTTACTAAGGTTACTTGTATTTACTAAGGTTACATGTATTTACTAAGGTTACTTGTATTTACTAAGGTTACATGTATTTACTAAGGTTACATGTATTTACTAAGGTTACTTGTATTTACTAAGGTTACTTGTATTAACTGAGGTAACTTGTATTTACTAAGGTTACATGTATTTACTAAGGTTACTTGTATTTACTAAGGTTACTTGTATTTACTAAGGTTACATGTATTTACAAAGGTTACTTGTATTTACTAAGGTTACATGTATTTCCTAAGGTTACATGTATGTACTAAGGTTACTTGCATTTACTAAGGTTACATGTATTTACTAAGGTTACTTGCATTTACTAAGGTTACATGTATTTACTAAGGTTGCATGTATTTACTAAGGTTACATGTATTTACTAGGGTTACATGTATTTACTAAGGTTACATGTATTTACTAAGGTTACATGTATTTAATAAGGTTACATGTATTTACTAAGGTTACATGTATTTACTAAGGTAACATGTATTTACTAAGGTTACATGTATTTACTAAGGTTACTTGTATTTACAAACGTTACATGTATTTACTAAGGTTACATGTATTTACTAAGGTTACATGTATTTACTAAGGTTAAATGTATTTACTAAGGTTACATGTATTTACTAATGTTAATTGTATTTACTAACGTTACTCTTATTAGCTAAGGATACTTGTATTTACTAAGGATACTTGTATTTATTAAGGATACTTGTATTAAGTATGGTTACTTATATTTACTAAGGTTACTTGAATTTACTAAGGATACTTGTATTTTCTAAGGATACTTGTATAAACAAAGGATACTTATATTTACTAATGATACTTGCATTTACTAAGGATACTTGTATTTACTAAGGATACTTACATTTATAAAGGATACTTGTATTAAGCATGGTTACTTATATTTACTAAGGTTACTTGAATTTACTAAGGATACTTGTATTTAATAAGGATACTTGTATTTACTAAGGATACTTGTAATTAATAAGGATACTTGTATTAACAAAGGATACTTGTATTAAGTATGGTTACTTATATTTACTTAGGTTACTTGAATTTACTAAGGATACTTGTATTAACAAAGGATACTTGTATTTACTAAGGATACTTGTAATTAATAAGGATACTTGTATTAACAAAGGATACTTGTATTAAGTATGGTTACTTATATTTACTTAGGTTACTTGAATTTACTAATGATACTTGTATTAACAAAGGATACTTGTATTTACTAAGGATACTTGTAATTAATAAGGATACTTGTATTAACAAAGGATACTTGTATTAATTATGGTTACTTATATTTACTTAGGTTACTTTAATTTACTAAGGATACTTGTTATAACAAAGGATACTTGTATTTACTAAGGATACTTGTATTAACTAAGGATACTTGTATTAACAAAGGATACTTGTATTAAGTAAGGTTACTTGAATTTACTAAGGTTTTTTTATTTACTAAGGTTGGTTATATTTATTAAGGTGACTGGTATTAACTGAGTTTACTTGTATTAACTGAGGTAACTTGTATTTACTAAGGATACTTTTATTTCCTAAGGATACTTGTATTTACTAAGGTTACTTTTGTTTACTAAGGTTACTTATATTTACTACGGATACTTGTATTAAGTAAGGATACTTGTATTAAGTAAGGATACTTTTATTTACAAATGATACTTGTATTAACTAACGATACTTGTATTAACTAAGGATATTTGTATTTATTAAGGATACTTGTATTTACTAAGGTTGCTTGTATTAACTAAGGTTACTTTAACTAAGGTTACTTGTCATGCGAATACAATGGAACGGGGAAAGGGGGATGCTAAAAAACAAATAACTAAAACAATATTTGTTTTATTTAAAAGCTTTCTGTTATCGTAAATAGAGTTTCAAGATGACTGTTATATTAAACTTCATGTAAAAGCTGACTTTGGGCATTTTTTTTTCTTAAAAGAGAAATATACGTTTGGGTTGTAGACGGTTGAAAAATAAAACTGTCGGCCTGAAAAAGTCGACGTGATTCCATGTTCGTTTGATGAAAACGGGTTTTATTTGTTTTATTGCACACCATCTACTTGTGTGCCAGAGCGATAGGTGCGTTTTACCATGTCTGAAACACACAATGTAAAACCCATGTTCTCTGCCGATACAAGTTATGGAAACTGGATTATTTCAACAACCCTAAAAATTCACATTCTAACGGTTCAACGCCTGGAAGCGCTTTCTGATCATAGGTGTGGTTTCAAGTAAGGGTTACAACATGTCACCTCATATCTTTGAAGTCAGCTTGAAAGACAACACCAAAGTGTACCTGGATGTACAGAAAAGTGTGGTGATCTCCTGCCGGCGTTTGTGCTAAAGGTTGCTCCAAGTTCCGGACCCGTATCGCGACGGTGATTGAAGCTGAAGGCGGCTTCACTGAATAGATGTCAGCTCTACTAGTATTGTTTTCTTTAAGGAGAGAATTGCAAGTCCCAATCTGAATTGAATGGATGGGCTGTGTTTAAACATGTTGAATATCTCCCTAAAATGTCAAAATAGTTTTCATCTTCACTATTTACTATTGTTTAATAGGTTTTGTTAAAAGTTTAGGTGAAATAATAAATTAAAACAAGATGTTTCAAGAGACAATATAAGTAGAAAAAACAATATAATGATACTATGCAGACATATTAAGTCTCTTTTTTTAAAGTGTGTATCTTTTGTTATATTAGTGCAAAGTATATTGACGCATAAATAAAAAAAATGACGACAAAACCTTCAACAATATTATTCCAGTATTTGAGTGCTGACCCATTGTTTCTAGACGTCGAATCAATGCTATTTTCTAAATAAATATGTTTATTGTTATTAGATTCTCGTCGTACGTGGAATATTTTACATTGTCCATTGTTTAATTTGATACAAACGTACTCCGTATGCAATGTATAATATATATATATATATATATATATATATATATATATATATATATATATATATATATATACTTATACATATATATATAGAGAGAGAGATAAATAGATATATTTATATATATATATATATTTATATATATATTATATGTATATATATACATATATATATATATATATATATATATATATATATATATATATATATATATATATATATATTCAAGCAAATATTATTAAATGCAACGGAGACACCTTTCTTTATGGTACTTTTTTTTAATTTTTCGATTTTCCGTATAATCTTTTTATATCGAAATCAAAAATATTAATAAAAATTCCAGGGTTGTTGTTGTCACGATTCGATTTTTTCCTGTGTAAGTAAAAAAAACTTCATCACAAGATTCACTCCTGAACTAAACAGAGCCTAATATCAACACACAAAAACATGAAATGCAAGGCACACTCGCATGCACATCCATATACATATACACACCCACACATAAATCAGAATTGACACATTAAAACACACACACGCGTGCGCGCATACAACCACACACAGACATAACACCCCTATCTCTAATACAACACACTGAACAATACCAACCCTACTAAACCTCGAAACCAACAACTCTTGGAAACACCTAGAACCATAGTATAATATCTGTTCCAACACCTGGCTCCCCCCCCCCTCATTCAGTGGAGGATAAATCTCTCATTACTGAGACAACTATCATCCCTTCTATCATCCCCCTTCCATACCTATACCACTCCAATTGGCCCCTCCCCTCTGGGGAACGAGATCTTCCCCACACTAGGAACCAATCCTGGGTCTGGCCATACCTACATGGGGAGACAAATAAATAGAAACATTAAAAAATCCCCTATACATATTTTTAAATACACCCCTCTATCTAAACAAACATAATATAAAGAATACCCGAACAGTCTAAGATTGAAACGAAAAATCACAATACCAATCCAAAAAATAAATATCAAAATAGAATGAAAGCAACCCTACCCTTATTTCAGAAGAGCTGGTTCTCCCCCCCCTCCTCACACATACACATTAGTAACGACCTTGGATCACAGTTACCTTCCTAGGGAAGCAAATAACCTCATAATACCATAATGTACACACATTTTCAAACCAATAAAAGAAAACACACACACACACATACGCATCCTACCCTAAAGAAAAAGAAAAAAACACAAGCAGAAAGAGAGAGTGAGAGAGAGAAACACAACACAGGAGTGACCACAACCGAGGCCGCCGAGATATAATATATCACGGCCGCCTCGCCACAGCCCAATAAAAGAGTAATAAAAATTGAACATTCCTATGAATAGTAGACACTTACACGTTTCCACCCCTTGGAAACACTTCAAATGAACTACGAAAATGCTATTTTTACATCTCCAACTTCACAGAACGTCTGAAACGCGTTAAAATGAAAAAACAAGACACAGAATAATAAAATAATGTTAAAAAATACACATTGTTGGTGACTACTCCCTTATTTAAATATACATCTTTTTTCGTTGGAATTTCTTAACCCATTTTATATAAATATATATATATAGAGAGTTTTATATGATAGGCATTACTTGATAAGTCTTGTATTTGCAGTTTATTAATGTTCTCATTTTCTTCATTTAATTCGTGTCATTTTTGCGGTTAATTCGTTTTATTTTTACAATTCAGTCGTTTTACTTTTTACAGTTCATTGTTTTTATTTTTTTGCAGTTCGTGTGTTTTATTTTTTACAGTTCATTCGTTATATTATTTGCGGTTCATTGATTTTATCAATTTAAATGTTAATTCGTGTTATTTTTACAGTTCATTTGTTTAATCTGTTTTGCAGTTCATTTGTTTTACTTTTTGTAGTTCTTTCATTTTATCTTTTTAAAGTTCGTTCGGTTTATCTTTTTTTCAGTTTATTCGTTTTAATTTTATAGTCACTTGTTTCATTTTTTACAGTTCATTCATTGTATTTTTACAGTTCATTCGATTTATTTTGCAGTTCATTCGTTCTATTTTTAAAAATTCATCTGTTTTATTTTTACAGTTCATTCCTTAAAGTTTTTATAGTTCATATGTTGTATTTTTATAGTTCATCTGTTTTATTTTCTCTAGCGCAGTCGTTTTTTTTTCAGTTCATTTGTTTTATTTTTTATAGTTTATTCATTTTATTTTTAAAGTTAATTCGTTTTATTTTTTACAGTTTATTCTTTTTTTACAGTTCATTTGTTTTATTTCAGACAGTTCGTTCGTTTTGTTGTTTACAGTTCAGTCGTTTTATATTTTACAGTTTATTCGTTTTATTTTTTGCCGTTCATTCATTATATCTTTTTGCAGTTCGTGTCGAACTTTAAAACTGCATAAAATGGATATAATCTCTATCGGCATTATTCATTATTGCTCCAGCTGGGGTGGTGGTTGTGATGACGGCAGGGGGTTGGTATGCACAAATAAGTAAAACCTTTACAGGTGTCACCTTTTCATGTTTCTACAGTGTTCGTACTCTCTGACAATTTGTTCGACGGGATTTATGCTAATACAAATCTCTATAGCTTTCATTGCATTTACATGACATTTATACCATCCCGGGTGGTTTCGCTTTCCAATAAAATCCAAGCAGTTTCATTTAAGTAATTGACAAAACATATTCACGTCCGAAATTCTGTCCTTCTGTATCATAGCATGCTGCTGTTTCGTATCTGGTAAACTGGCAAATCACTGCCAGGCATATCTACCAATAAGTTGCTCCTTATTGTTCCGTTTTATTTATATTAGTACTAGCAGTTCAACCCGGCTTTGCTCGGGCCTATATACTGTTCATAACTTTATATATATATATATATATATATATATATATATATATATATATATATATATATATTAAAAAGTTTGACTCATGTCCTGGTAACCTACATCTAAAATTTCAAGTGTTTAGACTCAAAATTGGTGGAGAAGTTTGGTAGAGTCTGCTAAGGTTAACTCTCGCAACTTTGTACCTCTTGGTAGCCAAATTCTCGCCCAAAACTGATTTGAAAGCTTGCTGCATGTCTGAATACCCTTTATATCAAATTTCAAATGTTTAAACCCAAAATTGGCTGAATATTTTGCTACAGACCTCAAAGGTCAAATCATTTGAACTTTGACCCTTTGGCAGCCAAATTTTCGTTAGCCCTATCTTTGAATACACTTTATGTAAAATTGCAAATGTTTCCACCAAAAATTGTCCAAGTAATTTGGTCAAGGCCGCAGAGGTCATTTTTTAAACTTTTGCCCCAATTTTGTACCCCCTTAACATTTAGTGTATTTGACTCAACTCAAAATTAAAAGTTTGATCCATGTCCAAGTAACCTACATCTAAAATTTTAAGTTTTTAGACTTAAAATTGGCGGAGAAGTTTGGTAGAGTCTTCAAGGGTCAAATCGTTGAACTCTGACCTCTTCCCAGGCAAATTTCTGGCCGAAAACGGATTAAAAGGTTTTCCCCAATTTCAATGCCCCTTATGTCAAATCTCAAGTCTGTAGACAAAAAATTGACAGAGTAGTTTGGTAGGTAAATGTACACACACAGACACAGAGAGAGGCGATTTCACTTATATATAATATATATATACAGTGATGATCATATTTATTGGCACGGTAAAATAAAAGTTAAATTTTGTCTAATAAATTCTAAAAAAGGGATTAAATTAAAGAAAATAACAAAGTATATTATGTATTTTTACTGGCCTTTCCAATGCAGCAATCGGATTTTAGAAAAAATAAATAACAAAGGAACAACAAACATAATTGCAAAAAACCCTTGTTCAAAATTATTGGCACGATTTATTTAATAATCAATTGTATAGCCTTTGGCCTTGATTACCTTTCTTCAGTCGCTTTTCATAGTTTACAACCAAGTTGTTGCACTCTTCAGTAGTAATTTTAGCCCACTCTTCCTGACAATAATCCTTCAATTGAATAAGATTCTTAGGCTTCCTTTGCATTACCCTCAATTTTAATGTTCTCCATAAATTTTCAATTGGATTAAGGTCTGGGCTTTGTGATGGCCACTCCAAAACATTAATATGATTGTCTTCAAGCCATTTCTTAGTCAGTTTAGCCGAATGCTTTGGGTCATTATCTTGCATGAACCACCAACGACGACCAAGTGAGAGCTCTTTAGCAGAGTCTTTCAGGTTTTCATCCAATATTTTAACATAATCTTCCTTTTT
Source organism: Euprymna scolopes (assembly GCF_053919585.1). Lineage (NCBI taxonomy): Eukaryota > Metazoa > Mollusca > Cephalopoda > Sepiida > Sepiolidae > Euprymna > Euprymna scolopes. Next base: position 130,465,631 of record NC_136495.1, read on the forward strand.
ATGCTACCTGTGACCTTAACAAGTCGCCTTGGTCCAGAGACAGCAAAGGATCCCCAAAACATCAAACTGCCTCCACCGTGCTTCACTGTGGGTATGGTGTTCTTAGGCAGGAAAGCTTCGCCAGATTTTCTGTAAATATAAGACACTTTATTATGGCCAAATAACTCTATTTTCGTTTTGTCAGTCCATAGAACACGTTTCCAGAATGCAACATCTTTATCAATATGACGTTTTGCAAAGGCTAGCCTTGCTTTCAGGTGCATAGGCTTCAATAAGGGAGTCTTTCTCGGACGACATGCTTTTAAACCAGCTCTCTTCAAAACTCTACCAACTGTATGTCGAGATACATTCACTCCAGAGGTGCTCTGTTCATCAACAATCTCCCCAACAGAGATCCTTGGGTTTTGTTTTACTTGTCGAACAATTTTCCGTTCATCTCTTGGGGAAAGAATCCTTTTTCTCCCTCTACCCTCTAAACTCATAACGTGGCCTTGCGATTTGAACTTGTTTATTATGGCTCTAACAGTGGATTTGGGAAGGTTTAGCTTCTTTGAAATCTTATCATAGCCCTCCCCATTGGTATGACATGCTACAACAAGCTTCCTGACGTCTTCGCTGTGTTCCTTAGTTTTAACCATGGCGATTGAAAATTATAATTTAGTCACTTATAACAGTTTAAATAAATCGCTATCTAAAAATTATCTGAAAAAAATTATTCACTGAATTAGCGTTAAACAAGCATAATATGGCTATAAAACAGTTCAGAAAGCACGTAAACCGGAAATTGATTGATATTATACTGATACTAAACGAAAAACAAAGCCGTGCCAATAATTTTGAACAAGGGTTTTTTGCAATTATGTTTGTTGTTCCTTTGTTATTTATTTTTTCTAAAATCCGATTGCTGCATCGGAAAGGCCAGTTAAAAATACATAATATACTTTGTTATTTTCTTTAATTTAATCCCTTTTTTAGAATTTATTAGACAAAATTTAACTTTTATTTTACCGTGCCAATAAATATGATCATCACTGTATATATATATATATATATATATATATATATATATATATATATATATATATATATATATATATATATATATATATATTGTTGACATTTGCGTCTACACATCTGCTTGAAAAGCGTTCTATGTCGGTCTACCTGTGACACTATAGTTTGAAATGACATTTTTACCATTTTCATTATTAGTGTCCTTTTTCAGATGAGCAATTTATACATTTATCTACTAGCCCGGCGTTGCCCGGGTGTTTGGCGGTGTATGTTGAGCCAAAAAAAATAGAGGTCATTTTTTTTTAATTTTGACCCGTATTAGGACCCCTTAACATTTATTGTTTTAGTCTAAAATCAAGTTATTACGTTAGATCCATGTCCAAGGAATCTATATAAAAAATTTCAAGAGTTTAGACCCCAAATCGGAGGAGTTTGGTAGAGTTCTCAAAGGTCAAATCATTGAACCTCGACTCCTTAACAGCCAAATTTCTGGGCGCAAACGGATTGCAAAGATTTTTCCAAACCTCAGTACCCTGTATATCAAATTTCGAGCCTGTAGACTGAAAATTGACAGATTTATTACGTAGGAAAATGTACACACACACACACACACACATACACTCACACACGCACACACATATACACGCGTTCACTTTTATAGATATACTAGCATTTCGCCCCGGCGTTGCCCGGGTGTTTGAAGGTGTATGCTGAGCAAAAAAAAAAGTAACGGTAATTTTTTATACTTTGACCCCTATTATTATCCCTTAACATTTATTGTTTTGGGCGCAAATCAAGTTATTAAGTTAGATCCATGTCTGAGGAACCTATATCTAAAATGTCAAGTGTTTAGACACAAAATTGTTGGAGGAATTCATTAGAGTTCTCAAAGGTCAAATCGTTGAACTTTAACCCTTTAACAGCAAAATTTCTGGCCGAAACCCGATCACATCGATTTTCCTAAATCTCAGTACCCTGTATATCAAATTTCGAGTCTGTAGACTAACAATTGACAGAGTTATTGCGTAAGGAAATGTACACAGACACACAGACACACACACGTTCACTTTTATATATAGATAGATAATAGATATATTTATTTGCGAATTGTTATCCTCATTTTCTAGTTGTTGTTTCACAACGATTCGGCCAACTATTCCTGTAGCCTTCGTCGCGGTTTACCACCTAATAAATAAATAAATAAATCTATATATATAGAAAAGTGAACGTGTGTGTGTCTGTGTGTCTGTGTACATTTCCTTACGCAATAGCTCTGTCAATTGTTAGTCTACAGACTCGAAATTTGATATACACGATAATGAGATTAAGAAAATGCAATCTATGGTCCCCCTCGCCAGACTTTCACAAGAAATACCCGTCTAGCAGAAAACACTTTCACTAATTTTCCCCACTCTTTATCTGTGCTTAACCTAAACGTATATTCCATGAGCAAAACTTCTTTCTTAGAACTGCACGCCTGTGGAATTATCTTCCGTTTTCCTGCTTTCAAGTTGATTACAATATGGTTGTCTTCAAGTCTAACGTAAACAATTTTTTGATGAAGCGTTCCATATAAATTAACAAATTTACCGAATTTCCATTATTAACGATTACTATATTGTCTATTTTCTACTGTACACTCTTAACCCTTATCCTCGAGTGTTACCTTGGCCTTGATAAGTGGTGATGCCTATGTAAAAAATATAATATATACAATATATATAATACATATAATATATATAATATATATACATATGATATATATAATATATATAAAATAAAAATTTATAGTAAATATAATATTTATTTACTAGACTACCCGTGACCCGTTGGGTCAGTATGCTATATTAGCTATGGAATTCATGTATGAGCGTGATACTTGTGACTTAAAGAAAATAGGGGTTTTTTTTTTGACATAACAGAAACATTTCTATGAAAATATATTACAATGAAAAAAGAATATAAATAGATTTCTATGAGTTGTTCTGTTTATTAAAATTGATTATTTTTCAAAAAAAAGTGCAGTTACTGAATTATAAGTGGTTGGCTATACTTATAGGTATATGTGCACTCAACAGATACCATAATACTTATTATAGTTAAATTCAAATTTTGATAAATCTGTTTTTTGAGGGGTTTTTTTTTTACATCGTTCATTTCTGTATTACGTTTAAGTTATTTTAAACCCTACTTTTCCCAAGTTAAATAATAATTTCGAAATAATAACATTAATATTTCAGCGTCCCAATTGTTCTTTTGGTTTTGTTTATTTTAAACCCCACTCTTCCCATGTTAAATAATAATTTCGAAATAATAATGTTAATATTTCAGCGTCCCAATTGTTTTTTTTTTTTTGCGTTTAAATTATTCAACTAAACAATTGTTAATACTGTATGCTTTTTTTTTTCATCGTTCATTTCTGTATTACGTTTAAGTTATTTTAAACCTACTCTTCCCATATCTGATTTACCTCTGCACTCCATGTTTAAAAAGGAAGTGTCATCTATATTATCAGATCTGACCGAATGGTTAATTGTAGGCACAGACCAATTCATACCATCTAAAAAATTCCAACAAAAATCTAACAGCCAGCCATGGTTCTCCCCAGAATGTGCTGCTGCTATCGCGCACAGAAATCACTTTTTCCATAGCGACCAACGTAATAGATGCACTGAGACTAAAACTGCTTTCAGGACTACCAGCAACCACTGTAAAAGAGTAATAAAAATGCAAGAGAGCTATATGCCCAGTCTGTTAAATCCAAGGTAGCTGATCAGTTCCCACCAGTTTTGGCAAATAACAAATAGGATCCTGAACAGAAGTGTGCGTTCTATCCCAACCATTATCAATGGACCAGAGGTCATCTCGTCAGCGTCAGACAAGGCCAAACTATTTGCAAAGAACTTTGCAGCTAATTCTACCCTATGCGACGAAGGCTATCAACTCCCCATATTTCCTCCTATAACACAGAACAAGCTAGGTAACATACAAATATCCGTGCATGAGGTCGCCAAGCTAATCAAGAACCTAGATTCCAGTAAAGCAACTGGCCCTGATAGCATCCCAATTATAGTGTTAAAAAAGCTTCAACCAGAACTTGCTCCCATACTAACGAAACTATTTAAGCGCTGCCTTAAAGAGGAGTGCTTTCCGACTCCCTGGAAGACCTCATCAGTTTTCCCTGTATTTAAGAATTCAGGTGATAAGTCATCTCCCTCTCAGTACAGACCAATAAGTCTCCTGTGTGTTATGAGTAAGTTGCTGGAATCCATATTAAATAGAGAAATAGTCAATCACCTCAGCAGGAATAACCTTCTTAGTGACACACAATATGGTTTTCGCTCTGTAAGATCTACCGCAGATATGCTGACGGTTATATCCCACAGGATTATGGAATCTCTTGACAAAGGCTTCCTTTCTAGGGCAATTGCTCTTGACATATCAAAGGCCTTCGACAGGGTATGGCATAAGGGTCTACTTCACAATATTTCCAGCTACGGTATAACTGGAAATGTTTTCTCAATCATTAAATCATTTCTCTCCGATAGGCTCATAAGAGTTATGGTAGATGGACAAAAATCGGAGGCCTGCAATATAAATGCTGGAGTCCCTCAGGGGTCAATCTTGGGCCCAACTCTCTTCCTGATCTACATCAATGACCTCCCTAAACACATACTTAAATCATTCGTTGACATCTATGCTGATGACACGACCATCTACGGCAACACATCAAAGGCTGTAAATGACAAAGTTCTCTCTGATTCTCTCTCCTCTGATCTCGGGCGCGTGGTTCAGTGGGGGAAGATGTGGCTGGTTACCTTTAATGCATCCAAAACCAAACTCCTATCCTTACATCATCAACGCTCTGATCCCCATCTGGCATCAATTGTGATGGATGGCTTTTATCTGGGTGAGGCCCCGTGTTTTGACAAGCTTCTGGGTTTGACCTTTACTCCTGATCTGAAATGGAACACGTACATCAAGTCTGTTGCCAAGGTTGCTGGAAAGATGGTGGGATCCTTCTACAGCTCCAGAAGATATCTCACTACTGATGCAATTTCTATCTATATAAAAGCCAAGTACGTCCAAGGATGGAATACTGTTGCCATATCTGGGCAGGAGCTGCTAAAAACAGCCTATACTTCCTTGACAGAGTACAAAATAGACTTCGTGGCTTAGTGGGGGATGCCCTTTTCTCTACCCTGCAACCTCTCTCCCACAGAAGAGACGTTGCGAGCCTATCCTTGTTTTATCGTTATTTCCATGGCAGGTGCTCGTCTGAACTACAATCTCTGGTCCCCCTTCGCCAATCTTTCACGAAAAACACCCGTCTAGCTGAATCCACTGTGAAAAATTTCCTCCACTCTATATCTGTGCCTAAATCCAAACGTGGATTTCATGAACAAAGCTCCTTTCTTAGAACTGCACGCCTGTGGAACTCTGTTCCGTCTGCCTGTTCCCCACCGGACTACAACTTGGATGTCTTCAAGTCCAACGTTAACAAATTCCTAATGAACCGCCCCCTTAAGTAAACACTTCATCAAATCTCCACACTAACGTACTGTACTTGCAATAACCCTTATCCCTGAGTGGGTTCCGGATCTTGATAAGTGGTGATCACTGTGTAAAAAAAAAATATAATAATAATAATTTCGAAAAATAACGTTAATATTTCAGTGCGCAGGTCATGCGCGCATGCGCAACCGGATGTCGTAAACCAGAAAGTGGATTACATACATCGTTACAAGATCATTTGAGCTTTATATATATATATATATATATATATATATATATATATATATATATATATATATATATATATATATAAAGGATGTATATATAAATATATAAAGAATATATATATAAATATATAAAGGATGTATGTATAAATATATAAAGGATGAGAGAAATGAGGATTTAAACTTTCTCCCCATTTTCTTTTCACTTATTGTAACTACGCTTATCATTAATGACACGATAATGTAATAAGGTTATAATAAATATCCTACGGTGTTTTTCTCATAGAGTGTTCCTTTAATCGGGTAGAACTGTATGTATCATGATATATTGTCCCTTTTTTTCCGAGTTAACTTTATATGTTATATAATTTATAGTATAAATCGATTAAATATTTTTAAATAATATTAAGTGAAAGACATTTAAACTATATTAAAATTACTTATTAGTTGCATATGGATGTCTATGCGTTGGGAAAATAAATAAATTAAGTAAAGTTAATATTACGTCAGATTTTTCCCAAAGGAGGAAACTCTGCCTTACTTTAATTAAGTAAATTTGATTATTTACAATTAAGATATAGAGGAGTTTTAAGATTATTAAAAGAATGTAAGTATAGTTTTTAAATTATATGATTTTACAAAACATTAATTGAAAGAATTAATAGGTTTGATTATAATAGCTAACCGAATTGAATTATGTGTGGTTTGCAATTAAAATCATATGATTAGTTATGATAACCGAAATTATCAATCGTATTTTTTAGCTTAGTTTTGTTTCGTATATGCTGACATGTATAATAGTTTATAATTTATTGATATTATTTCCAAAAGTATGATACACAAATTAGAATTAATAAATTTACTAATTATTAAATAGAACATTTTGGTAGAAGATTCATAAATCAATTAAAATTTTTAGTATGAATAGTTGGGTTTAATGACTTTGTTTGATAAAAATTCAACATGGCGTAATAGAAAAATATAAAGGTATTTGCAGTTTCTCTTCCAATTTTCGGATTTTAATTATGTCAAATCACACTTCATTTCCTTTTGAGGGATTGTTTGTTGCTATTTCTTCTGATGAGTTAAGGGCATAATAGGTTAACTGATTGATATAATAATTAAATGATTGATTTTGCGCTATGAAACAGATACTGTCAAGAATTGTATAAGTCAACTGAATTAAAGGAAAAAATTATAAGATGGTCAACATCATGAATTATGGAATATCACTTTTTGTCATTTATTCTCTCTCTCTCTCTCTCTCTCTCTCTCTCTATATATATATATATATATATATATATATATATATAAGTAGGTTGTAGTTTGCTTGAAGCATTGTTGAAGAAAATTATAAGATAAAATTAAAAGCCAAGAACAGTGCGAGATTTTTTTTTATATAGAGTAAAATTAAATGCAAACAAAAGAAATAAATTTCTTTTTTTTGTTGTTTGTTTTTTCTTTTTCACATAAATTTTAACTCTAAACAACAGTAATTTTTTTTTTCTGTTGTATTCAATGGTGTTGTAAATCTCAATATATTTCAGACTTATTAGTCCATTTTCAAGAGAAGACAGCGGAAGAGTGTTCAAAATTGGAAAAGTAGCCGCAGAGTTTGCCACGTGATACCGCGAAATATAGAACAAAAAATGACGTTAGGAGAACGTTAAAATAAATCAGTTGATGTTTGAAATACTTGTTGCGTTTGTGAATCAAGGGAGATGACTATTCAAGCAAGGTTTTTTTGTTTTTTTTTTAATTATTGTTTTTCTTATGTTTTAAACTTATATTATAAAAGCGGAGCTCAATTCCAGTCTATTGTTTAGTGTGGGAGTATTTTTTGAAATAATTAAAGATTCGAGGATACGAAGTTGACCTACGTTTCTTGAAGAAGCAAGAATGTTGATGTGAAAATCTGGTTCTGAATTAATGCAAGTGCGAATATGTTTATAGAACGACGAAGCAGTAGTGTTTAAGTGCTCTTTAATGCGGTGATGAAGCAATCTGGTAGTGCTTCCGATGTAAGATGCACTGCATTTAGCGCATTGTAGGTCGTAAACAACGTGGTTCTTAAAGCATAAACCTGTGTGTGATATTGGGCAATTAGTCTACTATAATACGGAGGAGTTGTAAGCAATTGTCTACTATAATACGGAGGAGTTGTAAGAGATCTCCTGGAGTAATTCCGAAGCATTGTGGGTTTTTAGATGCTATAATGTCTGCCATGAGATTGATGGCTGGATGTGCAGGAATGGAGGTGTATAAAGAAACGACGTCTAGGCTAAATGGGTATCTGTATAGTTTGAGTAGATGGTGTGGTAGATCGTTGAGTCTGTTAATTACTTGGTTGGAACTACTAACATGGGATGGGAAGGTAGAGAGTAGAGGTTTAAGGAGATCTCTTACAACTCCTCCGTATTATAGTAGACAACACTTATTTTACTTTCCTACAAAACACGTTCAAACAAGTATCTGGACTACCCATGGGCTCCAGTCTATCCGGTATTCTTGCCATTGCTTATATGGACAAACTCGAAAGACACACCCTTAGTACATGCTATTCTTATCTCCTTTTTACTAGATATATCGATGACATTTTAATTATCACATACTCCCGCGAAGAAGCTATTAACATTTTCCACAAATTCAATAACGCCGACCCAAACTTAAAATTTACTATAGAACACCCAGACTCTTCGGAATCTCTTTCTCTACTTGATTTTAAAATACAAATAAAAAAAAAATGGTGCCATATGCACTGAATTCTACAGAAAACCCGCCAGCAAACGCCTCTTCGTACATTTCAAATCTGCACTACCTCTCAAGGACAAACTAAACTACGCACATGCCGAAATCTCACGCATACAAGACAAATGCACTAACATCTCCGACAAACATACACACACTAACAATTTCCTACAGACCCTCTCACTAAACGGCTACCCTAATACGATCCTATCCTCACTTAAAAAGAAAAAACGCAACACCCGACCCTTCTCTAACAATTGTTTTCTAAAACTACCCTTCCTCAGTGACAAAATCTCATCTTCAATCCGAAAAGCCATCCGCAGCGAGGGGCTCAACATTCAACTCATCCACACTGGATCTACTTTAAGACAACAGCTCAACCGAAAACATCCATCGCATACACCTTCCCTTGTTCACTCTCTAATTGCCCAATATCACACACAGGTTTATCCTTTAAGAACCACGTTGTTTACGACCTACAATGCGCTAAATGCAGTGCATCTTACATCGGAAGCACTACCAGATTGCTTCATCACCGCATTAAAGAGCACTTAAACACTACTGCTTCGTCGTTCTATAAACATATTCGCACTTGCATTAATTCAGAACCAGATTTTCACATCAACATTCTTGCTTCTTCAAGAAACGTAGGTCAACTTCGTATCCTCGAATCTTTAATTATTTCAAAAAATACTCCCACACTAAACAATAGACTGGAATTGAGCTCCGCTTTTATAATATAAGTTTAAAACATAAGAAAAACAATAATTAAAAAAAAAAAAAAAAAAAAAAACCTTGCTTGAATAGTCATCTCCCTTGATTCACAAACGCAACAAGTATTTCAAACATCAACTGATTTATTTTAACGTTCTCCTAACGTCATTTTTTGTTCTATATTTCGCGGTATCACGTGGCAAACTCTGCGGCTACTTTTCCAATTTTGAACACTCTTCCGCTGTCTTCTCTTGAAAATGAACTAATAAGTCTGAAATATATTGAGATTTACAACACCATTGAATACAATAGAAAAAAAAATTACTGTTGTTTAGAGTTAAAATTTGTGTGAAAAAGAAAAAACAAACAACAAAAAAAAAGAAATTTATTTCTTTTGTTTGCATTTAATTTTACTCTATATAAAAAAAAAAATCTCGCATTGTTCTTGGCTTTTAATTTTATCTTATAATATATATATATATATATATATATATATATATATATATATATATATATAAGATGAATTATAAGATGGTCAACATGATGAATTATGGAATATTACTTTTTGTCATTTATTCTCTCTCTCTCTCTCTCTCTCTCTCTCTCTATATATATATATATATATATATATATATATATATATAGAGAGAGAGAGAGAGAGAGAGAGAGAGAGAGAGAGAGAGGGAGAGAATAAATGACAAAAAGTGATATTCCATAATTCATCATGTTGGCCATATTATAATTCAAGCTTAAACAGATATATAAATAAAAATAAAAAGGTTATGTAAATGTGTTTAAAAAGACGCGTAATCACGTGAGCAGGATTTTTTCCTTCTTTTGACAAGATAACAAGTAACATTCTTATTTTTTTATTATTTATCTATTTATCTATTTTCGAAAGAGTGACACGTGCAAGTGGAGAAGGAAAAAACAGAGTTATGCAAAATTGGTGTCGAGATTTGTGTAAAGTTCCGACTTTTTTTTTTGGCTTCCACTTTAATAAGAACGTGAATTTATGAGGTGAAATTATTCCACTAAATACGGTTCAACTAAAAAAAATAAATAAAAATTTAAGATTAAAGTTAAGGTGTTATTGTGGACCCTCACCCCTTTTAAAAAACCTTGTTAAACTTTGTGACATATTTACATTCTATGGAGATCAGGCGCGAACGAACACCCAATAATTTTATTATACCATATTTCTTCAAACTGAAACATAATTATCAAAGTATACTTACGCAAACAGATATGAAAAGTTTTTGTTAAAGTTTGTGCCATATTTCCATGGAGTACAAGCGCAAACGCAGAACCCACAATTTATTATACCA
>NC_136495.1:130481173-130526173 GCF_053919585.1 Euprymna scolopes
TTGCTAATAGAGAATGCTTTTCAAAATGATCACGTCATTATTTAAGCATGTTCCGTACTATTCTGCATAAGTACCCAGACTTCTAATAAAAGTTATTATTATCATTTTTACAAGAAAAAGGTAAAATTGCAATTGGGGCAAAACATAAACCAACAAGAACAAAAAACAAAAACAAAGATAATATCATAAATATTGGAAACCAGGAGAGTTCCCGATTCAAAGTTAGCAGCAAACGGTGTTTCATCAGATTCTGTCCCTAATATTAAATGTCATCAATTATATAAGTTCCAGCGATAATTTCAATTTACTAAATTGTTTGGTGAAAGTACAGAATTGTTAACAAAGAACTCCCATCTTCAGGTTCTGCAGATTATTTACCATGTTACTATAACACTTATAGGGTGAATTTCTACCAGTAATTTGTGTTGCTTTTATTTTTAGCTCATTATCGAGACTCCAAAGATAAAATCCAATGTCGGACATTTTTTCTTGTTCTAACGTAACGCTCAACACTTGTAATTTTCAAATCATTTTTTTTCAATTTTTTGTAGTGTAACATTTTTTCGGGTAAAATCTTCCTGCTGCACGAAAATTAAAAGCACTGGCCGCCAACGATTTAATCATTGAATTAAGTTTCCATTTTCAAGAGTCAAAAAAAATTATTTTAAATTAGGTAAATATGGTAGCGGTAAAGTTTTATTTAATCTTTTTTTTTTTTTCAGATCATTATACCGCAATATTTATTTTAAAATGATCATTAAATAAAATGTCATAATTTTTCTTTTTGGTGCATCTACAAAATTTGATTCTATCCAAATTGACTTAGCTCGCATTTCTTGAACGATCCTAATTTTTTGCTGTAAAGGTGCTATTTTTGCTAATTATTCACTTTTGCTATTTTTACCGGTGCCTTTTTACCGGTACCATTTTTACTGTGCCATTTTTTTAATTATTCCCTTTTGTCATTTTTACCGGTTCATTTTATCGGTACCATTTTTACTGTGCCATTTTTTAGTTAATCGCTTTTAGAATTTTTACCGGTGCCTTTTTACCGGTACAATTTTTACTGTGTGATTTTTTTTAGTTCTTCACTTTTGCCATTTTTACTGGTGTATTTTATCCGCACCATTTTTACTGTGCCATTTTTTAGTTATTCACTGTTTGCATTTTTACCGGTGCCTTTTTACCGTTACCATTCTTGCTGTGCAATTTTATTTAGTTACATACTTTTGCCATTTTTACAGGTGCCTTTTTTCCTGTGCCATTTTTACTGTGCCATTTTCCGATGCCATTTTACCGGTATATATATATATATCTATAGATATATTTTACAGCTACTCTGTTTTTAAATCTTCGAAACAGCTACACAGAAGGCACCTAAGATTCTCTGTTTTCTTTTTAAAAAATTTTAGTAAGGGTTTTCTTTTTTCATCTTTATATTGTTAAATTCTCTTTTATAATTGAAGACTTTTGTGAAATCGGCTTATACAAGTGCTACGTGTATTTCTATTTAACAATTTTAGTTAAGGCTTTTTTTTCCTGCTTATATAATTGAATTATCTTTCATAATTATGAACTTTTTATAAGTCGGATTATGCAGGCTCTCTCTCTCTCTCTCTCTCTCTCTCTATATATATATATATATATATATATATATATATATATTTATATATTTATATATATATATATATTATTTACTATGATAATAATTAAATACCTACAGACAGAATCGGGAATCATCAGTGCAGGGTGTTACGATTAACGTCAGTCGAGAAACTCGAACTCTGGCAACAGAAGTCATGTCTAGCTTCATTAGCAAGCACTCGAACCACTAAGCTACCGGAAACCGTGAGCGATACAAGTTGAAATTAATCATTTATTCTTATTAAATACTTTTAACGTCAGTCATAGTGATCTAATCATTGCATGACGATCTGTGAGTATGAGCTAAGTTGCTCAACGATAAGAAACAAGTTTCTTTACGGGGCTCAAAATTTTCGCAAAAAAAGTTCGCAAATTTTTCCCAATTCTGATGTAATTACCAAATTCAGTTCCAAATAACTGATTCGGATTCTTTTAAAACCTCTACATATTTGTTTCGTTATTTATAAATTTTTTCTACTTTTGGATTTCTATAAAAATCCATGTCTGCATCTATTTAGAATCAATAAATACTTACAATTTTTCCACTTTGCATTAATAATAAAAGAAGTATAGTTTAAACAAACACGAACACTTTTGGAATCAAAATATATTCAATCTCTCCTGATTTACATTCCGATTCTGATTACTCATCCTTACAATATATATATATATATATATATATATATATATATATATATATATATATATATATATAACTACTTAATTTACTCACATAAAATTAATATACGAAAGTATAGATTTATGCGTAAACTTAAAGTATTTACTTCAAAGGTGCTCAAAACGTAGGTAGAGCTAGTTAGTAATTTATAAAATATATATGGCGATTAAGCTACACTGAATATTCTGCGTTTCATCCACTCTAGGATTCTTCAGGCTTATTCGCATAAGCCTGAAGTATCCTAGAGTGGATGAGACGCGGAATATTCAGTGTAGCTTAATCGCCATATATATTTCATAAATTACTATATATATATATATATATATATATATATATATATATATATATATATATATATAGATAGATAGATAGATAGATAGATAGATAGATAAATAGATAGATAGATAGATAGATAGATAGATAGATAGATAGATAGATAGATAGTGTCCAAAAAGACACTGAAGGGTTTTGAACTTAAATAGATTATTTGTTATGATATCTTTCTCAAATTTTACTACAATCTGAATAAGATATTGGAGGGTTTTAAAACGTGTACGGAATTCAAACAATCTTTATTTATATAAAGTAAGGCTTTTTAAATTTTGCCCATTTTCAGCTTAGCATATTTCTGCTCCTTTCAAAACATTATTCATGAGAGATTGCAGAATCTCTGGATTGCGATTTAACTCTTTTATTTCGTTCTAGATGTTTTTCTTCAATACTTGTAGATTTTGGGGTGTGTCAACATAGACTCTTTCTTTAAGATATCCCCACAAGAATTAGTCGGAGCTAGTCACGTCTGGGGAACGTTGTGGCCATTTGACATTGTCATAGTGAGAGATAATATCGCCAATGCATTGTTTGAGAAGTACGCATCCGTTGTTCAATGCTATATCCACCCATAATTAATTCAAAAATATTACTTGTGAAAAAATAGTCATTAATGGTAAAATGACAAATATCTTCAACCCTTCGGTGACGTTTTGGATAACCCGTGTATAAATATATATATATATATATATATATATATATATATATATATATATATATATATATATATATATATATACAGGGTGACCAAAAATAACGGGCCCGTGTAACTTTACTAATTAATGTTGGGGCCCGTTTCTTGGGTCACTCTGTGTGCGTGTGTGCGTGTGTGTGTGTGTGTGTGTGTGTGTGTGTGTGTGTGTGTTTATAAATTACAAACTTCAACTTTGAAAAATATTAATTATAAATTATCATCTCTATAATAATATATATATATATATATATATATATATATATATATATATATATATAATCTTAAAATATCTGATTAAAAGTGATTATTTTTAACCATCTTAAGTAATTATTAGACGAGTAAATTTTTTGTTTGTTGAAAATAGCAGAAAATAAAGTTCAGTCGGAGCCAGCTCGAGCTCGTCTGGGCTAGTAACGGAACTTACGCTTTTAGAGATGTCTCGGAAAAGTATGATTAAACAGTAGTTATTGATCTCTCTCTCTCTCTCTCTTTCACTCTCTCTCCTCCTCCTCCACCACCTCCTCCTCCTCCTGGACCCAGTGATTCGGAGCAACACCAAAGCAAATAAACAACCCCTTGCTTTCAACCACTTGTCCTTATTTTATGTGAAACAACTTGTTTGCTCGATCGAGTACAATAACCTTATAAACCGTTCTCTGCACGAGGCGACTTCAATAATTTTCCAAACTTTTTCGTATAGGCACTGTATTGATAGTAAACACATGAAACTCTAATTCCCTTCGAAATAATCTCCCCGACTGCTATGCACTCCTTGTACCGTTCTAACAACTTCTGAAAGACCCCATGGAACTCCTCTTGTGTGAGTGTGTCAATAACCCTCGTCACAGCCTCTTTCATCTCCTCAGTTTTTCTTAGATCGACAGCCTCTAAGGTTTTCCTTGAGCTTAGACAATAAACAAGGGTTTTCTGGACTCTGGGGAGGACGAGGAACTGTCTTGATGCCTATCTAGAGAAAAATAGTCTGTGATCTTTTCTGGGCAGCTTTGAGAAAAACTTCGCGCAAATCTTCCGCATCTTCAGTTCCTCGTTATTAATTCCAATACTGGCATCAAACTGTGCACTTCTTGTCTCTATGAACACACGACGGTCATTATCCATGTAATTATTTATTTGACTAATCAACTCTTGTGTTCTGGCTTCCTTACTCCTTCTACACCTCTCATCATACCTCACAGACTCCCTACCTTTATTGAATCTTTTATGCAACTCAAAAACTGATGCTCGATTCATGCAAGATGGTTCAAAAGCAGTCTGAAATATTTCATACGTTTCTGTGGCATTTTTCAAAATTTAAAACAGAATGTTATTCCATATCGTTCTTCTAAAGTCCTCACGTCGAGACTTCAGTATGGTGTAGTCCAATTCCTGCTGTAGCGGTTCATTTTTAACCTGAAATCATAACAATTTGCCAGTTAACTTAATAGCAATAACATATTGAATTTTTTAAAGTCCATGTCAATTTTAAATACGTTTATAAAAAGTCTAGAAGTTATTGAAGGCGCTTCGTATTTTTATCGATGGAGACTAGTAAGACATTAGACTTCTGTGAAATTATATATAAATACAGGGTGTCTCAATAAAATGTACACACTTTTTAAATCATCTAAACCTGCTACATGAATACGCTATGCCACGTTCCCAAGAAATGTTTAGGAATAAAGAATGGCACTTCCATCAGAATGGAGCACTTCCCCAGTCAGCATGACGTAAGAGCATATCTTGATACTCATCGGCGAAACAGATAGTTAGGACGAAGAGGAAGTATCGAGTACTGTCTACGCTAACCGGATTTGAGTCCCCCTGGATTTTTCTCTTTTTTAAAGGCGATGTGGGGGGGGGGGCATGTTAAACAAAGGATTCACACCACAAAACGAACTACGATGAATAAGTTGAAAGCAACCATTGAAAGAAAATATGTCAATATACCAATTGAACTGATTAGGAACGTTTTCTATTCAATCAGTGAACGTTGTCAGCAGATCATGGACCACAATGGCCAACAATTAATTAGCTGGTTTCTATATTTGTTCACAGTATTTTGATGTATGAAACTTTTCTTTCTTAATAAAAAAAATGGTCATTTTTATGGTCATTTTACGAGTGTATACATTTTATTGGGATACCCTGTATTATTCGATTAACTCATTGGAGATATTCACGTGTAAGAACCGATTATAACCTGTTTGAAGCTGCCTTTTTCTTAGTTTAATTACTACTACTGCTACTACTACTACTACTACAAATAATAATAATAATAATAATAATAATAATAATTATGATAAAAGAAAGGTGGAAATAAAAGAAGATAGAGCATAATCACGTGGACACGCCGGTCCCCGCTAGATCACCGAAGTTAAGCAACATTGATATTGGTCAATACTAAATGGGTGACCATTTGAAACTTCCAGGTGTTATATATGCTCTCCGCTTATTTCGGCATTGTTTCCAGTCGTTTTTCACCTGTCCTCGCTACTGGACTCAAGCAGTGTCGATTCAGAAGAGATGCAGTTGAGAATGCGCAACAATTGCCTCACAATTACACGCGCAGCTATCCTTACAGAGGGTATTCATTGTCTCGTGAGACTGCACGGAGAGTATTAAGCATGGCTCCACTTGAAGATTGCAAAGAGTATTGAGACGTTTAGAAGGCTTATTGTCATCAACATCTAAGAGATATCTAAGAGAATATCAATGGTTGTTGCCAGCGAGAAATCAATGTTAAGCGGCTGTTGCTATACCAATGCAACGGTTATCGAAGGATGTGCACATTACTGAAAATTTTCGGAGATTGTTGTCAGTCACACTCCAGGGAACATTACATTTTTATTATCAGTGAGCAATCACCGATGATGATCTGTGCGAGAACTCCAAGCGGGTACTTAATAACAGCAACAGCAGCAGCAGCTGAAACCGATGTATTTAATTAGATAGTTAGTATGAATTCATTTTACCGGTTAATTAGACGAGCGATGCGTGAGTAAAAAAAAGTGGAGAAAAAATGACTACAATTATTGGATTACGGTTAATCTGATTGGCAGCCATTATAGAAGGAGGGGAGTTGGGTTAATATTTTTTATTGCGAAATAATTATTAGTTTTCTACCTCTACAGTATATGATTTATGAAAGCCACAATATTATATTCGTGGGGAATCAAGTAAGGTATATTACTTTAAAGCACTTACCCAGTCTAATAACAAAACACCAGATGTCACAAAGGGGTATGCGCGTAAAATATATTAAATGTGGATTTAAATAAATTACTATTTATTTGTTTGTTATACTTCTTTAGGCGTTTGGCCTTTTTAAGTACTTTATACATTTAATCTTAAAGAGAACAGTAGTGTAGCGACTAATAAACATTAGAATAAGAAAAGAATAGAAAAGCAGTGCGAAAAGGAGTTATTAAATATAGTTATCTTAAACAGTGCGAGTATATGTAATTATTAATTTAGTTTTTATTATTAGAGAGTGTTGGAATTTACAAGAGGTTATCTCTCTCTCTTTCTCTCTCTCTCTCTCTCTATCTATCTATCTATCTATCTATCTCTATCTCTTTCTTTCTCTCTCTCTCTCTTTCTCTCTATCTATCTATCTATCTATCTATCTGTCTATCTCTATCTCTTTCTTTCTCTTTCTCTTTCTCTCTCTTCCTCTCCCTCTCTCTCTCAGGGTGAGAAATGTGACGCTAAGGTCGAAAAGTGGGATTGAGGAGCCAGCACTCCGATGTAAGGAATACATAGACCTGCAAAAACTGCTTGGACAGCATCGTTGACATTCTCCAGTAGGATCGCCTTAGACAATTCGCAATAAACAAACCCCTACTCAAAAAGAGAAGGGGAAGCCGCTAAGAACTACATGTGATCAGCATCATATCGGAATCAACAGTGAAAACACAATTTCAGAAATGGCATAAACTCCGTTGATTTTGGTGCGGAGAGATGACGGTGATCTAGTAGTTAACGACGCGGACTGACGACCTGGGTATTCTAAGCTCAAATCCAGTTCGTTCCACAAACATCACGCAACCTTCTCGTGGTATCACGTTACAATTACAAACAAACAAAAAAATAAATAAAAATCCGGGTCAGTTTTTATTGACGTTACTCTCTCCATCTGCACGCCTGTAAAACTCTGTTCCGTCTGCCTGCTTCCCTCCGGACTACAACTTGGATGTCTTCAAGTCCAATGTTAACAAATTCCTAATGAACCGCCCCCTTAAGTAAACACTTCATCAAATCTCCACACTAACGTAATGTACTTGCAATAACCCTTATCCCTGAGTGGCTTCCGGGCCTTGATAAGTGGTGATCACTGTGTAAAAAAAAAACAAATCTGAACACCACTTAAAATGTCTCTCGCCGCCACATATCCCTCTAGACAGTTTGGCGTTTCTCCTTCCTTCGACCGCATGCTAACCACAGCCGACCCATTTTCATTCTCGACTTCACACGGGTTGCTTCTCCCGATCACGTGGTGCATTCTTCTCTCCTTTTCCTTTTCTTCTTGCGCACACTTCCTAAATCTTCCTAATTTGCATATGCGTTTTTTTTGGCTATAGCTGTTGCTAATCTCTTTACAAGCCAGCCATTCTTCATTACTGCTGACATTTTCCCACGCGCGCACATGAACTGTGTTACGTAAGTACTTGATGTCTTTCTACAAAGAATTCTGATTAAAAAAATATCGGGAAAATAATTTTGATTCATACGATACGATGAAAATGATGCCGAAAGAAATTTGTTTCAAAGCAAATAAGGAAACGGAGCAGGGGTTTTTTTTTTGTTTTTTTTTTTTTATAAATCTGAAAAATGTCTTGGGATTTGTAAGTTGCAACACAGATTTTTTAACGATCATTTATTTATTTATTTATTTATTTATTTATTTATAATCAATTTGATTTCGACGATAAACGTCTTCATCAGATATAGAAACAAAAATGCATGTGATCTTTACGGATTTTACATTTTCTTATGATGGGAGGAAAGATAAAGAAAACCACTGTTTCGGTACTTATATATATATATATATATATATATATATATATATATATATATATATATGTGTGTGTGTGTGTGTGTGTGTGTGTGTGTGTGTGTGTTATCGCGATAAAGCCGAACTTTCATGAGCGTTTCCGGATCGATAGCGCAAAAAACGGGATATAACAAAACGTATAAAAAAAGAGAAACAAGTGTAACATGCACAGTGGATGAGGCTTAAAAAGTGACTAAGTTCAGTATTTGACCCCCCCTTAAGCTCCCAAAATCCTCAAGGACGTCAAATCCTGGTGAAAATGAACAAACGGTGCAGTGTTAGGCCTTAACACAGAACTATTGTTTACTAGAGATTGGAAACTGACAATATAAATTATTACATACATATTAAACTGAAATATGTTGGTTTTCCATGAATAATTTATGCTGTTGTAATGATGACAGTGTTGTATTAAGCAACGTTGAACCTGGCCAATACTAAATGGGTGACCATTTGGAACTTTCAGGTGCTGTATGTGCTCTCCGCTTATCTCGGCATTGTTTCCACTCGTCCTGGTCTTCTCCTTGCCACTGGACTCAAACAGTGCCGATTCAAGAGAGGTGTGGTTGGTGATTGCGCAACCCTTGCCTCACAATTACACGCGCTATTGCCCCCGAGGGGTATCCTTTGTCTTTCAAGACTGAATGGAAGCATGGATGGATGGTTGTATTACATGCCCTTTAGAAAAGTAAATATTTTGAATCGTTTTTTTTTCTATATCGTATATATAAAATAAAGTGATATTTAATCTACCGCATTTACCGAATTAGCTTAATTAACCAAAACTGCATTAAAAAATGTTTCATCGTTTATTCTCACCTTAAATCGGCCTATGTAACGAAACAGAATTTATATTTTCAATTACATTAATAAATTTTACTATTTAGTCCGGGTCGGTATTTCAGTTTTTCTCGTCTTGTTTACATAAAGTTTGGGGAATTGTTACTCTGCCATAAGTAATTAATACTAGGACTGCCATCATTTTGTTTATTTCGTAAGATATATAATTTTCTTCAACAATTGCTAAGCTATGAATGTGTTCTATAATAATAATTCATCAAATTTTAAATCATTAACACATGTATTACGGCTGTTAAATGTAGAATGCTCAAATTGAAGTTTTAAAAATCTTTTTTCGTTTGACTCTCAGTGGAAGATGAAGTAAATTCACCGTTTGGATAGGTTATCATCTTTCTTCCAGAAACTCCTAGAAGGTTTTTAAAGCAACGACTTCTCACTTCTTTGCGTGCGCCTACGTTTGGATAACGGAAATATAGTTTTCGCAAATAGAAAACGTCACAAAAAGTAAATTATGACTTTCTTTTAAGACTTAAAAATATAGTTTCAAATGATTCAAAAATTTGATCTAAATATCAACAAATACCAAACGAAATGAATAGAACAATTCAAACCGTTATTTTGAAACCTCGTTTCGTGTGCATAAATATCAAAAACCTTTCTCATCTGGAAGATCATTAATAAAAATCATAAATCGAGGTCCAGATATTATGTGCTTCTGCTTCTGACCATAAACAACCAATTTTATACATAGGCTTAGAAGGTTATTAAAAAAAAAACTATACATATAATAAATACCCACACTGTGGTATGTTTTCACTTAGTGAGGCATGTATGAGCAATTATACTTCCGTTGTAGAGGGTTGCAATTCTGTGGCAATAAATATTCATATATTGTAGAGGGTTGCAATTCTGTGGCAATAAATACTCATATATTTTTAAGGTTTATTGAGAAGAAAGCAAGAGTTAGAAAGAATCAAAATATGGAGAAATCTTTTTATTAAATTGATGAGTTACTTGGGTGCGACACACACACACACACATATATGTATATATATATATACATATATATATATATATATATATATATATATATATATATATAGAGAGAGAGAGAGAGAGAGAGAGAGAGAGAGAGAGATCCACATACAGTACTGTTTCGAAGCTCATCAGTGCGGCTAGACAGGCAACTGCCTCAAGTCAGGATCGAAACCCAAATGGCAGTCAAGTCTCCTCACCATTGCGCTATACGGCTGCTGCTGCTGTGTGGGTAATGAATCAATGATTTTTTGACTATATATATACTAGTTCATTGGAAGATTTGAAAGCTAGAATAACTAATGTGATTTCAAGCATTACTATAAATCATTTGGCAAATGTTTTTTTGTGAACTTCAAAATCGTATTACCCTTTGTATTGCTAATGATGGAGGGCATGTGGAAAGTTAAATAAAATTTCAATAAAAGCTTAAAAATATAGATTTACTTCTTTCAAATCCATTTTACAGATTATTTCTATTGCAAAGACAAATAAAGTTATAAATATTTTTTAATGCACACACATCTGAAAAAGGTAAAAAATTCCTCCCAAAATATCATGTTATATGGAACTTCAATCAGTAGATTGCAACATCTACATTTGCTTTAGGTATTAATTTATGTTGGTAAAAATAGAACTTGAGCTCCATCTAGAATTGAAACCAGAACATAAAACATTTTTAGCTTAAATTCTACGACAATACGTAGAATGTAGAAACTATGCATTAATAGAATTTAGCACAATAATGAAATGAAACCAGTCATCTATATATATAAAAGGCAAAAATCGGTGTGTATGTATGTATGTATGTATGTTTGTTTGTAACGCTAAAACTTTTGAAAGACGGAACCAGAGTTGACAAATTTGGTATCATATTGCACCTTGATCACCCGGATGACAAATATCGAAATTTCACGTCAAACGGACCAGTAGAAAGGGGTCAACTGATCGTTTTTCTCCTAGGGGGGCCCCCAAAAAACCTATCATTTTAACGTTATTCAATACGTGTCACGTGACGTGACGTCAGCTCAAACTTTTGACAGACACAACCAAAGTTGACAAATTAGGTATCATATTGAACCTTGATCACCCGCATGACAAATATCGAAATTCCACACCAAACGGACCATTAAAAGGGGGTGAACTGATCATTTCTCTCCTAGGGGGGCCCCCCAAAAAACCTGTCATTTTAATGTTAATATTACATAATCCAAAAACGCTTAGTCATGTCACGTGACGTGACGTCAACATCCAGTAATGGCGAACAAATGTAAACAAACACTTTGTTTTACCGATACTTTTGTAATTTCTCTTCTGCTTTGTTCTAGAGATTATTAAACTCCATGACAATGTCTCCAACGTAATTAACTGGTTAAAAATAGTATTTATACAAGAGTTTTAACGAAAAATATCAGGAAAAAATGTACAGGAATAAAAAAAAATTCGGCTTTCAAAATATTCGTCGATAAAAAAACCGATCTTTATATTTACGCTAGCCATTTTGTATATTACCACGTGACCTGCTATCTCTTAAACTGGAGGGGGGGGGATCCACTTGAATCCAACAAAACCAGTAATTTTTTTTTTCTATTATATATACATCATTTTCTATAAAATTAAGTGTAGACTTTATAATTATAACAAAAAATGTTATTCATACTAAAAAAAAAAAACGCTTAGTCATGTCACGTGACGTGACGTCAACATCCACTAATGGCGAACAATTGTACCTATTTACTATGCCTCCCCACGGGACAGAGTTAGACACCAGGGTCGTTTTTTAACGTGGAGAAAAGGTACAAAAATAAAAATTGTCTCAGTCGTGGAGGATTTCTCCTCCACCGAAAGAGAACAAGAAATAGAAGTGCAGCATCTGAAGAACAGATACTACACTTTGATCTTGACCAAAAGGCCAAGAATGCGAACAATTGTAAATAACTTTTTTCACAAAACCAACACCGTCTTTCTTTTTTTTCTCTCTCTCACCCACTTACTCTTCTCTCTCTCTCACCCTCTTTCTCTTGACGTCACACCACTGTAAAACTGTGGGGGGGGGAACACATTCCCAGGCATTATCTCCTATAGATGCACATTTTATTAGAAATTCAGCTTTCAAAATATTAGACGATAATAAAAATATAAAACCAACACCCTCTTTCTCTTTTCTCTCTCTCTCACCAACTTACTCTTCTCTCTCTCTCACCCTCTTTCTCTTTACCTCCTACTACTGTTAAACTGTGTGTGTGTGTGGGGGGGGGAAGAGGCAGCTTGAAAACCAACAAAAAAAGTGCACAGTTTCCCAAGCATTTGGGGTGGGAAGGGGGGGAAGAAGCCGAGCGCACAGTTTCGTGTGAGAGAGAGAGAACAATTCTCAACCTATATACTCAACAAATTTTTTATCTACAGATTTGAAAGTTTGTATATAGGGTATTCAGACATATGGAAATATATCTAGCATAATCTATCTATTATATCTATAAAAGTGAAAATGTGTGTGTGTGTGTGTGTGAGGTAGCCAGAGAGAGAGAGAGAGAGAGAGAGAGACAACAATTCTCAACCTATATATTCAATACATTTTTTATCTACAGATTTGAAAATTTGTATATAGGGTATTCAGACATATGGAAATATATCTAGCATAATCTATCTATTATATCTATAAAAGTGAAAATGTGTGTGTGTGTGTGTGTGTGTGCGTAAGAGAGAGAGAGAACAATTCTCAACCTATATACTCAACGTATTTTTATCTACGGATTTTAAACTTTGTATATAGGGTATTCAGACATATAGAAATATATCTAGCATAATCTATACATTATATCTATAAAAGTGAGAATGTGAGTGTGTGAGAGAGAGAGAACAATTCTCAACCTATATATTCAACAAATTTTTTACCTACAGATTTGAAAATTTGTATATTGGGTATTCAGACATATGGAAATATATCTAGCATAATCGATCTATTATATCTATAAAAGTCAGAATGTTTGCGTGTGGTTGTGTGTGTAAGGTTGCGAGAGAGAGAGAGAGAACAATTCTCAACCTATCTATTCAATAAATTTGTTATCTACAGATTTGACCATTTGTATATAGGGTATTCAGACATATGGAAATATATCCAGCATAATCTATCTATTATATCCATAAAAGTGAGAATGTGTGCGTGAGAGAGAGAGAGAGAGAGAGAGAGAGAGAGAGAGAGAGAGAGTAAGTACAATTCTCACCCTATATATTCAACAAATTTTTTATCTACCGATTAGAAAATTTGTATATAGGGTATTCAGACATATGGAAATATATCTAGCATAATCTATCTATTATATCTAGAAAAGTGAGAATGTGTGTGAAAGAGAGAGAGAGAAGAGAGAGAGAGAGAACAATTCTCAACCTATATATTCAACTAATTTTTATGTACAGATCTGAAAATTTGTATACAGGGTATTCAGACATATGGAAATATATCTAGCATAATCTATTATATCTATAAAAGGTAGAATGTGTGTGTGTGTGTGTGAGTGAGTGAGTGAGTGAGTGAGTGAGTGAGAGAGAGAGAGAGAACAATTCTCAACCTATATACTCAACAAATTTTGTATCTACAGATTTGATAATTTGTATATAGGGTATTCAGACATAAGGAAATATATCTAGCATAATCTATCTATTATATCTATAAAAGTGAGAATGTGTGTGAAAGAGAGAGAGAGAGAACAATTCTCAACCTATATATTCAACAAATTCTATCTTTACAGATTTGAAAATTTGTATATAGGGTATTCAGACATTTGGAAATATATCTAGCATAATCTATTATATCTATAAAAGTGAGAATGTGTGTGTGAGAGAGAGAGAAAGAACAATTCTCAACCTATATACTCAACAAATTTTTTATCTACAGATTTAAAAATTTGTATATAGGGTATTCAGACATATAGAAATATATCTAGCATAACCTATCTATTATATCTATAAAATGACCATGTGTGTGTGTGTGAGAGAGAGAGAGAGAGTCAGAGAGAGAGAGAGAACAATTTTCAGCTTGTGTGTGTGTGAGAAAGAGAGAGAGAAAAAGAGAGTAAGTACAATTCTCACCCTATATATTCAACAAATTTTTTTATCTACCGATTAGAAAATTTGTATATAGGGTATTCAGACATATGGAAATATATCTAGCATAATCTATCTATTATATCTAGAAAAGTGAGAATGTGTGTGAAAGAGAGAGAGAGAAGAGAGAGAGAGAGAACAATTCTCAACCTATATATTCAATTAATTTTTATGTACAGATCTGAAAATTTGTATACAGGGTATTCAGACATATGGAAATATATCTAGCATAATCTATTATATCTATAAAAGGTAGAATGTGTGTGTGTGTGTGAGTGAGTGAGTGAGTGAGTGAGAGAGAGAGAGAGAGAGAACAATTCTCAACCTATATACTCAACAAATTTTGTATCTACAGATTTGATAATTTGTATATAGGGTATTCAGACATAAGGAAATATATCTAGCATAATCTATCTATTATATCTATAAAAGTGAGAACTTGTGTGTGTGTGTGTGTGTGAGAGAGAGAGAGAACAATTCTTAACCTACATACTCAACAAATTTTTTACCTACAGTTTAGAAAATTTGTATATAGGGTATTCAGACATATGGAAATATATCTAGCATAATCTATCTATTATAACTACAAAAGTTAGAATGTGTGTGTGAGAGAGAGAGAGAGAACAATTCTAAACCTATATATTCAACAAATTTTTTATCTACAGATTTGAAACTTTGTATATAGGGTATTCAGACATATGGAAATATATCTAGCATAATCTATCTATTTTATCTATAAAAGTGAGAATGCGTGTGTGTGAGATAGCGAGAGAGAGAGAGAGAAAAAGAGAGAGATAAAAATTCTCAACCTATACATTCAACAAATTTTTTATCCACAGATTTGAACATTTGTATATAGGGTGTTCAGACATATAGAAATATATCTAGCATAATCTATCTATTATATGTATAAAAGTGAGAATGTGTGTGTGTGTGAGAGAGAGGACAATTGTCAACCTATGTATACAACAAATTTTTTATCTACAGATTTCAAAATTTGTATATTGGGCATTCAGACATATTTCAATATATCTGGCATAATCTGTCTATTATATCTATAAAAGTGAGAATGTGTGTGATAGAGAGAGAGAGAGAACAATTCTCAACCTATATACTCAACAAATTTTTTATCTACAGATTTGAAAATTTGTATATAGGGTATTCAGACATATGGAAATATATCTAGCATAATCTATTATATCTATAAAAGTGAGAATGTGTGTGTGTGTGTGAGAGAGAGAGAGAGAGAGAGAGAGAGAACAATTCTCAACCCATATACTCAACAAATTCTTTATCTACAGATTTTAAAATTTGTATATAGAGTATTCATACAAATAGAAATATATCTAGGATAATCTTTCTATTATATCTATAAAAGTGAGAATGTGTGTGTGTGTGAGCGAGAGAGAGAGAGAGAGAGAGAGAACAGTTCTCAACCTATACATTCAACAAATTTTTATATATAGGGTATTCAGAAATATCGAAATATATCTAGCATAATCTATTATATCTTTAAAAGTTAGAATGTGTGTGTGAGAGATAGAGAGAACAATTCTCAACCTATGCACTCTACAAATTTTTTATCTACAAATTAGAAAATTTGTATATAGGGTATTCACACATATGGAAATATATCTAGCATAATCTATCTATTATATCTATAAAAGTTAGAATGTGTGTGTGAGGTAGCCAGAGAGAGAGAGAGAGAGAGAGAGAGTAAGAACAATTTTCAACCTATATATTCAACAAATATTTGATCTACAGATTAGAAAATTTGTATATAGGGTATTCAGACATATGGAAATATATCTAGCATAATCTATCTATTATATCTCTAAAATTGAGAATGTGTGTGTGAGAGAGAGAGAGAGAACAATTTTCAACCTATATACTCAACAAATTTTTTTATCTACAGATTTGAAAATTTGTATATAGGGTATTCAGACATATGGAAATATATCTAGAGTAATCTATCTATTATATCTATAAAAGTGAGAATGCGTGTGTGTGTGAGAGAGAGCGACACAGAACAATTCTCAACCTATATATTCAACAAATTTTTTATGTACAGATCTGAAATATCACATTTGTATAGAAGTAGAAATCTTGATACCTACTCTGATACCTAATAAAAGAAAGGACACTCTTTAGGGCGGATTTTGATTATAACAAGTCACTAATTAGAAATTATAATAAACATTCTAATAATTTAAGAATTTTACCAAAATAAAATTGCATGGTAATCACCCAATTTCTGCCACAAAATTTTGATTGGCAGAACTCATAAATATAAAATATATATTTTCTAATTTCATCTTTTTTTTTTCTTTTTACATAATCTGGTTTGATGTTTTCCCAAATATTCAAATCACTATATTTTGCTGCTTAATATCAAATACAGCAACTGAGTTATTTTTATGCATCAAACAATTACATTTTCTCATTCATCCAAACTAATCACTGAACATCAATTTCATATTTTCTTCACTAAAATATTACTGTGCTTGATGTCATCAAGTGGAGCGGATCATTTTTTTTTCATTTGTTCACACATTTTTCCAATTTATATATATTTTAAAGATTCTTAGCCTATGTCATTGCATACCAATCTGTTTATTAAAAGTTAAGGTTCACTGTAAACACATATGTTACACCAAAATAAAAACGCTTCAGATAATGTCTTGATATTCAATTCAGTTTCTCACATGACATCTTATGAAGTTAGTAGAAATGTTACAGACTTTTGAATCTCAAACACTTTCAATACTGTGCACTGATATTTTCTTTTTTGCAATATAAGCACATTCATGATTTTTTTTACAAACGTTAAAAACTTTCACATTGTGTAGCAATATACTGAAACAATTATAAAAATATTTGTTTTTATTTTGAATGATGCAGGGCATCTGAAGAGAGATTTTTCTAACAAAATGAAAGTATAATTTTTAGCAATAGGTATCTAGGAAAAGGCCACTACATATGTTATAAGTTCCAAATTTCCACAACCTGGCAAATACTGGTACATGCTAGCAAATTTAGATTTGCAATTACAAAATATGATTCTAATTTTTTCCTTTGCTCTTTATTCTAACACTACACTAAGTTTACTGTGTTATTTCGCTACAGTTGATATTGTGTAGAACAATAAGAAAATCATAGTGAACAATGCATTCAACAAATTTCACACACATTTCTAGATACCTATATCTAATAAGTTCAAAAGAAAGGACACACTTAGGGAGGTATTTTGGTGGTCAAGTCACTAAAAAGAGATTAGCTGGTTTCCCGGCATAGCCCAGGATATAATAAAGATTGACTGAAATACATGTTCTAGCTGGTTTCTAGGCGTTGCCAGGGATGTAATATAGACACATTATGTTGTATATTACCTGTTCTCTTCTCCCTAAGGTAAAACAATTTCATATACATGCTGTAAATTACCTATGCTAGGGATAAAACATGAACAATATCAGTCCTAGGGTAGATAAAACAAATAATACATAGAGATGAAAGATTCCTCTCCCCTAAGAATCAAACATATGTTCAATATCTGCTTTTGTTTTTTCATTGTTTATACGGTCCCGAGCAACGCCGGGTAGCCCTGCTAGTCTATATATATAAATCCCAAATGTCTGTGAGTTTGTATGTTTGTATGTAACGCTAAAACTTTTGAAAGACACAACCAGACTTGATAAATTTGGTATCATATCGAAGCCCCGTGTCCCGGATGACAAATATCGAAATTTCACGTCAAACGGACGAGGAGAAAGGGGTAAACGTATCAGTTATCTCCAAGGGGGTCCCAAAAAAAACTGTCATTGTAATGCTTTTTATTACGTAATTCTTGAATGATCCAATGTAATTAATACGTAAAAAAAAAAAATCTTAGTCATGTCACGTGACGTGACGTCAACGTCCACTAATGGCGAACAATTGTTAATAAAAAAATCTTTCTCCGATACTTTTGCATTTTTCTCTTCGGCTCAGTTATATCTTTTTTTTTACTTTATGCCAATGTTTCCATCGTTATTACCTGGTTAAAAATATTATTTATACAAGAGTTTTAACGAAAAATGTCAGGAAAAAATGTACGGGAATAAAAAAATTCACCTTTCAAAATATTAGACGATAATAAAAATATCGTAATATTTATGTAATATAAAATAATTAGCCATTTTGTATATTACCACGTGACCTCATACCTCTTAAGCTGGAAGGGGGGGGAGGAGTAAAACCAACACCGTCTCTCTCTCTCACACTTACTCTCTCTCTCTCTCTCTCTCTCTCTCTCTCACTTTCTCTATCACCCTCTTTCTATTTTTCTATTCGTTTAAAAAAACTTAGTCATGTCACGTGACGTGACGTCAACGTTCAGTGTGCACCGGTTTGGTTACTATGGAAACACTTAATTTTTGTGCTGCTTCGAAAAGGAACAAAATTCAACATACACCGGTTCCTCTTCCCTCCCTCTCTCTCTCTCACACACACACACACACTTTCTTCGGTGTGTTTTTGATGTTACGTACGTATTTTTTATATTTTTATCTCAGTAATTTTTATTATATTTAATAGCATTTTCTTTTTTTTTTTTTCATGGGAAATTATTTTTCTATTCGTTTTAAGAAAATGCTATTAAAAAATAAAAATGCGATAAATTCTGGCAACAGTTATTTATTTATGCTATTCGCAGCCGGCCGGAAGAAACGCGCTTAGACATTTTGTAAACATTGTTTTTAAAAAATAAAAAATAATACTTCTATTATGTTTTAAACGACTGTAATAGTTTATTTTGGAAGTATATTTCATAAGGAAAATAAACAACCCACTTTAAAAACAGAAATTACGAGTTTTATATATTTTATTCGCAGTTTTTTTTTGGGGGGTAGTCCAGTGTAACAGTTTGTTGAAAAAGTGTAGAATTCAATTAAAAAAACAACACCGTCTTTTTTTTTTTTTTAAATAAAACTAAAAACTTTATTTTTAAAATTTCGATGTTTGACAAACAGTCCATTATGTCTGTAACAGTTTGTTGAAAAAGTGTAGAATTCAATTAAAAAAACAACACCGTCTTTTTTTTTTTTTTTTAAATAAAACTAATTTTAAAATTTCGATGTTCGAAAAAGAGTCCATAAAGAATAAAACAGTTATTAAATACAAAAAAAAGTCCATTAATTTGAACTTAAAGCCTGTTTGAATAAAACTTATATAAAAAAAAACCGTCACTTCCGGCAAATGGCTATGTAAACAACGGGTGGCATTTTTCGAATACATCGGTAAACACTGTATGTTTTTCGAGCTGAATAAATATGTTACATTGAATAAAAACACAAAAAATATATCCAGTTGGATAGAAAAGTAACTTATCTTGCCTTTCCTAACATTTATTTGTTATATATTTGTCTTTTGACCGTCCACTAATGGCGAGTTTTTTTTTTTTTTTAAATAAAACTAATTTTAAAATTTCGATGTTAGAAAAACAGTCCATCACATGTCAATATAAAAATTCTCTTTTTGTTTGATAAAAAGAATAAACAGTTAATAGATACAACAAAAAAGTCCATTAAGTTCAACAAACTAAACTCTTTTATTTATAATAAAACTCTTCGACAGTTTAAATGCTTTCAAAATCCTATGTAAGTATATCGTTTTTACTGTACACAGATTCGAAAAAGTTGTCATCAAACAAATATATGACAGAGTTGAATAAATATGTTACATTGATTAAAAACACTTCTTATTAGCATTTTCTTTTTATATGACAACGTTAATGTTCATGAATCTCTCTTTTAATCATTTTTATCGACTATCAGCCAAATAACCGGGGTCTAAAATTTGGGAAATTATTTTTCTATTCATTTAAAGAATATGCTATTAAAAAAGAAAAAGTCGATAAAAGTTAGACATAAACAGTAAAAAAATAGAAGATATTATTATTAAATAACAATAATTATTAAAAATAAATATTAACATTTACAATAATAAAATGAGTTAGTATTAAAAATAATTATTAAAATAAAAATGAGTTTATTATTAAAAATACATATTAATATTCAAATAAAATTGTTTTTATTATTAAAAATAAATATTAATATTTAAAGTAGAATAAAATGTGTTTATTATTATAAATAAATATTAATATTTAAAATAATATGTGTTTATTATTAAAAATAAATATTAATATTTAAAATAATATAATGTGTTTATTATTACAAATAAATATTAATATTAAAATAAAATGTGTTTATTATTAAAAATAAATATTAAGGAAGGTCAACAGGTGGAGGAAAAATAGTCAATGCAGGTCATACCACCTGACCAGCTAAAATCGCCTTTTTATATAAGGCAGACAGTCAGACTATTTGCCTTGAGGGCGGGCTAAGCCCTCCTACCCCCCCCCCCCCAAAGCTGAGAGCTGGGGAAACTTCTCTCAGAAGGGGTATGGGAGGACAGGGAGACCTTCCCTCTTTCAACTAAGAGATAGATATCCTTTTGTATGGTTGATTGACCCCCCCCCTGTCGGTTCCGCTTACTCCATTCAGAAAGAGATCAACCTTACATAAAAAAAAAAAAAATATGGGGACAGGGAAGCCTTCCCGGGCCCCCTTTCTGGGAGGAGAAGTTCCCCGGCTCCTACCTTTTTGGGAGTGCTCAGCCCGCCCTCCAGTCAACAACAATATTTGAAGAATAAAGATATTTTTGTTTTTGTGTTTTAGGTGGTGAAGGTGATCTGGGGAGTGTTTTTTTTTTCACAAAAAAGGTACTTTTTACGAATGGGTATCCAAGAAAATTACAGTATTTTGTCAGAAATTAAGGTTTACATTGACCACTCTCAATACTATCAGAAATGAACAAAGTTAATTAAACAGTCTACACAATATAAACTAACTGTTTTGTTGGCTTTTTATTCTAACTCCAAACTAACCCATAACTACATTTTTCTTTTATTTTGCAAATTTTATTTCCTTTAGTTTATATTGTGTAGCTGAATCAGAAATTGATTTATCTTTTGTCACCAAAATAAAATTACTTGGTAATCACCCAATTTCTGCCACAAAATTTTAATTGGCAAAACTCATAAGCATAAAATATATATTTTCTAATTTCATCTTTTTTTTTTTACATAATCTGGTTTGATGTTTTCCTAAATATTCAAATCACTATATTTTGCTGCTTAATATTAAATACAGCAAATGAGTTATTT
Organism: Euprymna scolopes; assembly: GCF_053919585.1. Lineage (NCBI taxonomy): Eukaryota > Metazoa > Mollusca > Cephalopoda > Sepiida > Sepiolidae > Euprymna > Euprymna scolopes. The sequence goes on from NC_136495.1 coordinate 130,502,715, forward strand.
TTATGCATCAAACAATTACATTTTCTCATTCATCCAAACTAATCACTGAACATCAATTTCATATTTTCTTCACTAAAATATTACTATGCTTGATGTCATCAAGTAGAGCGGATCATTTTTTTTTACATTTGTTTACACATTTTTTACAAATGTTTTTGAGAGTCCATACAAAGTTATAAGTGTTCAACATTTTTTTTCATTTGAATATATTTTGTCTAAGATTCTTAGCCTATGTCATTGCATACCAATTTGTTTCTTGAAAGTTAAGTTCACTGTAAAAACATCTGATACACCAAAATCCCTGATACCTGTTTCTTATAAGCGCCAAATAACTATCACTATTTCGATTTGTGTTTCATGAGAACAATTCAATATTGATACATTATAAGAAACATTTCCAGTGCTTTTCTCTTTTTAGCAATAGTTGGTTGATAATTAGAGGACACAACTAACCCTATACTATGCTTTACTTTGTTTTGTATATATATTTTGTATTGTGTGGAATTAACAAAGATTCATATGCAGGAATCTGTTGATACATTCCAAGAATCCCAATGCGACCAACAAACTTGAAAGATTACAATTTCTTTTTACTATGACCAATAAGAAAGCTCAAGGACTAAGTTGTTGGACTCATCCTGATCACCATTTTAAATTATTGTTAACAGTAAGTTTAACATTTTAAGTACAGAATAATATTCCTTTTGATATTTATAAATTACTATTTTCTGTGACAGATGTTACTTTTTCAATATTGATTGTACCCTCTTTTGTGTTTTTAAATTTTGCATACAATAATATTAAGCACACCATACCAAGACCACTATTTGAGCATCTAATAAACTGCCTACCAAGACCAATGTTTTCAAGTGACAATGGAGAGTATTCATGTTATGTTTCACATTTTTATGTTTTGAAATATTTTGCTGCTTAATATCAAATTCAGCAGATGTTTACTTTGTTTTGTGTATATACTTTATATTAGGTAGAATAAACAAAACTTAATTTCGCTACCATCATTATTTGTAGTGACATGCACTGTTAACATAAATAAAATCAATGGTGACAATCCCTGATACCTGTTTCGTATAAGCACCAAATAACTATGATAATGTGTTATTGTTGATACATTATAATAAACATTTCCATTGACTGGTCGTTTGCTTAGCTTAGGTTTACATCATTTTTTCACAATGTTTCTCTACTTGCTTTCAGCATGAGAGCAGATCATATTCTGCACATGTTTCATGCATATCACAAAAACTTATAATATTTGATCAACATTTGACTAACAATTTTACAAAAAAGACCTACCACCTTAAGGGGGGTAAAGGTAAGGCTCCCCACATAACCATAAAAGAAAGCCGCCCCCCCATACAGTGGCCAAGAGCTCCCTTCCCATTCTGGGGCAGAGAAGGGGCAAGGAAAACTCTTAAACATAAATGGTCAACGGAGGGTATACACCCTGGGAAACTAAAAGTCTATATGGAATCTGCATAAATTAAAATATCCTGTTTAAGCGTATTGTATGACAGGGAGGGAAGGTCAACAGGTGGAAGAAAAATGGTCTAGGCAGAGCATACCGCCTGACAAGCTAAAATCGCCTTTTTATATACGGCAGACAATCAGACTCTGATTGCCTGGACGGCGGGCTGAGCAATGAATGTGGAAGCCGGGGAACTTCTCTCTGAAGGAGGATGGGAGGCCCAGGGAGCCTTCGGTCTCCTCCTAAGAGAGGGATATCCTCTTACTCCCTTTGGAAAGAGATCAACCTTACACAAAACAAAAAATATGGGAAGAGAAGCCTTCCCGGGCCCCCCCTCCCCCTTCTGGGAGGAGAAGTTCCCTGGCTCCAACCTTTTTTTTTTGGGGGGGGGCCTAAGCCTGTCCTCCAGGCAACCAAATGAAAAAGAAATTTACCCATCCCACCTTTGTAGGAAGTGTGCTCAGCCCACCTTCTGAGCCACTGTGAAAGTTTCCTTCCACCAAAAGGGAAGGGAACGAGGAAGGAAAAGTCTCTGAGAATCTTCATGCAATTTCTTTGACAAAGAAACTGTTTTCACTTGATTCCACACAAAATTTTTATTGCTTTTTCATCTATTGTCTTATATTAGGATTTCTTTAAGCATGTTATTTTATTTAAGAGTACTAAATAGCTTTTCAGTTTCTTGAGACTCTTTCAACTGTCTGGATTCTGCAGCAACGTTGTGGAGTGATATGTAAAACATAAATTGGTACTATATAACAATAGGTATGTAGAATTCTAACTCGCCAGTGTTGATCGTTTCAATTATTTACAAATTCACCAGGTCCTAGATATGACCATAAACTGTATCCAAACATGGGGCTTTGTGAAGTGTGAAGCCACCATTTAATTGCTATTAATTATTATTACTGTTAAAAACTCAAGAAATATCCGAAAATATGTCAACCTTACAAAAAAGAACTACCACCTTAAGTGGAGTAGAGGTAAGGCTCCCCCACATAACCATAAAAGAAAGCCGCCCCCCCCCCTACAGGGGGAAAGAGCTCCCCTCCCATTCCAGGGTAGGGAAGGAGTAAGGAAAACTCTTAAACATAAATGGTCAACGAAGGGTATACACCCTGGGAAGCTAAAAGAGCCTTTTTATACAGCTCATCTGATGGCAAAACTTAAAAAGATAAAGAGATCAATAGCTATAGCCAGCCGGTCTCATGAACACAGGTTTACACTCCATCCAAGTTCAGTTGAGGCCTCTATTTCCTCCGTGCGAATAAGGTCCTGACCCCTCCCCAAGTGCGGGGAGTTTGCCCGACTCCACTCCGGGCACACTTAACAAGAAAACTACCCCCTCCCTAATGCAGGAGAGAGAATGCTCACTGCTTGATCTCCTTCTTTGGTTGGATGACTGCCACCTCCCCATAGCGAGGGGTAAAAAAAAAAAGCAAATCACCCCTTCAGCCCTTCCCTGCATAGCACGGCTCCCTCCTTCAGGGAGGGAAGGTCAATAGGTGGAGGAAAAATAGTCAACGCAGGGCATACCGCCTGAGAAGCTAAAATCGCCTTTTTATATACGGCAGACAGTCAGACTCTATTTGCCTTGAGGGCGGGCTAAGCCCCTCCCCCAAATTTGAGAGCCGGAGAAACTTCTCCTCTCAGAAGCTGGAGGGGAGGCCAGGGAGCCTTCCCTCTTTCAACTAAGAGACGGATATATATGTATCTTTCTTTTCTTTGCTTATTTCTTGGTACTAAGGATTTCTGTATGCATGTTATTTTATTTAAGAGTACTAAATAGCTTTTCAGTTTCTTGAGACTCTTTCACCTGTCTGGATTCTGCAGCAACGTTGTGGAGTGATATGTAAAACATAAATTGGTACTTTATAACAATAGGTATGTAGAATTCTAACTCGCCAGTGTTGATCGCTTCGATTATTTACAAATTCACCAGGTCCTGGATATGACCATAAACTGTATCCAAACGTGGGGCTTTGTGAAGTGTGAAGCCACCATTTAATTGCTATTGCTACCAGGTCCACTCTGATCTAGAGTGGTAGTACCTGTTAGGGTCCCAATTATGAGTTAAATAGAAACCAACATTAAATAAACAAATATATTCAAGGAAAAAAATGTCACTGGATTTGGCATGAAATAACCTGATATAGTGTTGATATGTCATAAAACAAAATGAACCAACAAATTCACCAATCGACACATTATCAACAAATGTATCTTTCTTTTCCTTTTTCTATGCTTATTTCTTGGTTCTAAGCTTATCATTAACAAACCCTGACATTTCTTTTACTTTGTTTTGTGTATATATTTTATTTTGTGTAGAATTAAAAAAAAAAAAAAAAAAAATTACATTTCGCTACCACATTTGCAGCGAAATGTTAGCATAAATAAAATCACTGGTGACAACCCATGATGTTTTTTCTAATGAACACCAATTAACCAACACGCTTTCCATTGGTTTTTCATAACAATTTAATATTGATAAATTATAATAAACATTTCCATTACTTTTCTCTTTTTATCAATAAATATACTTGGTTGATAATTAGAGGACACAATGTTTATTGTAATAAAACTTGTGATCTATAACATCCAATTCTAACAATTAAACTTTCCTTTCTCAATTGAAACAAACAACATACCCCACACTATGTTCCTAAAAATGAGGATTTTACTATTGCGTTTACATAATTTTTTAGCTATGTTTCTCTTACTTTCAGCATGAGAAAATATAATTTTCTACATGTGTTTCATGCATAACACACAAACGTATATGTGACCAACATTTTACCTCTGATATTTTTCCAAAAACACCAAATAACATTCACGCTTTCCATTGGTTTTTCATAATAACAATTTAATATTTATAATTTATAATAAACATGTCCATTCATTTTCTCTTTTTATCAATAAATATGCTTGGTTGATAATTAGAGGACTAAAATCAGATTTGTAAAAATTTCATTTTTTTTTTTTTCACTCTGAGAATTTTCTTTTTATTTCTTTGACAAACTATTTTTTTCAATTGACTTCAGCACATGATTGTTATTGCTTCTTCCCCTTTTGTCTTATATTTTTTTTCTTCATGCCAAAGATTTTATATATCAAATTTTTTCTCATTTCTTACATTTTATTTCTTTAATTCATAGTCCGCCAATATAGTATTAGTTTCAATTCCATTGAACACAATGTTTTATATAGTAAACATCAGCATATTTCACTTTTCAAGTATTTTTTTATTTTATTTCAAATACTATGTTTTATTTCATTTTGTTGACACTCATTTACCTCTCTGGGGTGCTACAAGGAACATGTAGAGTGATATATCAAACATGAATTGGTACTTTATAACAATAGGTATCTAGCATTTTCAGATAGCAATGTGGATAGTTTTCAACATGTATACACTTAAAATCTCATAATATAAAGAAATGTATCTTTTTTTTTCTTTTCCTTTGCTTATTTCTCTAACCTAAACATATCATTAACTAACCATAAACTTTGTTTTAGTTTTATATATCTATTTTATATTGAAGAATACACAAAAATCAATTTCACTACCACATTTACAATGTTAGCATACACAAAAATCACTGGTTACAATCATTGATAGCTGTTTCTTATAAGCACCAAATATCTATCACAATTTCGAATTGTTTTTCATGATAACAATTCAATATTGATACATTATAAGAAACATTTCCGTTGCTTTTCTCTTTTTATAAATACAAATAATATTAAGCACACCATACCAAGCCCACTGTTTCAGCATCTAATAAACTGCCTACCAAGATCAATGTTTTCAAGTGACAATGGAGAGTATTCATGTTATGTTTCACATTTTTATGTTTTGATATATTTTGCTGCTTAATATCAAATTCAGCAGATGAGTTCTTTCTTATGCATCAAACAATTACATTTTCTGATATTCATTCAAGCTAATTACTGAAAATCAATTACATATTTTCTTTACTAAAATAATACTGTGCTTGATTTCATCAAGTGGTGCAGATCTGTTTTTACACTAACAATGTGCACATTTTTTGAAGAATAAAGTTATTTTTTGTTTTTATTTTTAAGGTGGTGAAGGTGATCCGGGGAGTGTTTTTTTTTTTTTTTTTTTTTTTTTTTTTTTTTTTTTCAAAAAAGGTACTTTTTACGAATGGGTATCCAAGAAACGTTCAGTATTTTGTCATAAATTAAGATTTTCTTTGACCACTATCAATACTATCAGAAATGAACAATCTACACAATACAAACTAACGGTTTTGTTGCCTTTTTATTATAACTCCAAACTAACCCATAACTACATTTTTCTTTTATTTTGCAAATTTGATTTCCTTTAGTTTATATTGTGTAGCTGAATCAGAAATTGATTGAACTTTTGTCATTTGTAGTTAACATGCTTTCAGCGCAATTACTACAGTGTAATCACACATGATCTACCAAAATAAAAACACTTCAGATAAAGTCTTAAATAGAATTCAGTTCCTTACATGACATCTGATGAAGTCAGTAGAAACATTACAAACTAATACTTGAAAAACAATTTGACATTTACTGTACTACAATAACACATTTGTAAAGAAGTAGAAATCTGGATACCTATTCTGATACCTAATAAAAGAAAGGACACTCTTTGGGGCGGATTTTGATGATAACAAGTCACTAATTAGACATTATAATAAACATTCAAATAATTTAAGAATTTTACCAAAATAAAATTACGTGGTAATCACCCAATTTCTGCCACAAAATTCTGATTGGCAAAACTCATAAACATAAAATATATATTTTCTAATTTCATCTTTTTTACTTTTTACATAATCTGATTTGATGTTTTCCTAAAGATTCAAATCACTGTATTTTGCTGCTTAATATCAAATGCAGCAGATGAGTTCTTTTTTATGCATTAAACAATTACATTTTCTCATATTCATCCAAACTGAAAATCATTATTTTCATATTTTCTTCATTAAAATATCACTGTGCTTGATGTCATCAAGTGGAGCGGATCATTTTCTTTCTTTTTTTTTTTTCTTTTTTTTTTTTCATTTGTTTACACATTTTTTACAAATGTTTTTGAGAGTCCATACAATGTTATAAGTGTTCAACATTTTTTTTTTCATTTGAATATATTTTGCCTAAGATTCTTAGCCTATATCATTGCATACCAATTTGTTTCTTGAAAGTTAAGTTCACTGTAAAAACATCTGATACACCAAAATCCCTGATACCTGTTTCTTATAAGCGCCAAATAACTATCACTATTTCGATTTGTGTTTCATGAGAACAATTCAATATTGATACATTATAAGAAACATTTCCAGTGCTTTTCTCTTTTTAGCAATACATATAGTTGGTTGCTAATCAGAGGACTTAACTAACCCTATAATTTGCTTTACTTTGTTTTGTATATATATTTTGTATTGTGTGGAATTAACAAAAATTCATATGCAGAAATCTGTTGATTCATTCCAAGAATCCCAATGCGACCAACAAACTTGAAAGATTACAATTTCTTTTTACTATGACCAATAAGAAAACTCAAAAACTAAGTTGTTGGACTCATCCTGATCACCATTTTACAGTATTGTTAACAGTAAGTTTAACATTTTAAGTACAGAACAATATTATGTTTTGATTTTTACAAATTACTATTTTCTGTGACAGATGTTACTTTTTCAATATTGATTGTACGCTCTTTTGTGTTTTTACATTTTGCATAAAATAATATTAAGCACACAATACCAAGCCCACTATTTCAGCATCTAATAAACTGCCTACCAAGACCAATGTTTTCAAGTGACAATGGAGAGTATTCATGTTGTTTCACATTTTTATGTTTTTAAATATTTTGCTGCTTAATATCAAATTCAGACCCCTATTTCCTCCGTGCGATTAAGGTCCTATTTGCCTTGAGGGCGGGCTAAGCCCTCTTTCCCCCCCCCCAAAGTTGAGAGCCAGGGAAACTTCTCCTCTCAGAAGCGGGAGGGGAGGCCAGGGAGCCTTCCCTCTTTCAACTAAGAGACGGATATCCTTTTGTATGGTTGATCTCCTCCCCCCCGTCTCTGTCGGTTCCGCTTACTCCCTTCGGAAAGAGATCAAGCTTACACAAAACAAAAAAAAATATGTGGAGAGGAAAGCCTTTCTGGGAGGAGAAGTTCATCATGATCACGGATCGACATTCTTTATTGATGCCCCAGGTGGAACTGGCAAAACTTTCCTGTTAAATCTGCTCCTTGCAAAAGTTCGTCTCACAAACAATATTGCCCTTGCAGTGGCATCCAGTGGAATTGCAGCAACACTTTTGGATGGTGGTAGAACTGCTCACTCTATGTTTTCTCTCCCATTGGACCTTACTAGACAGGAAAAACCATTGTGTAATATTAAAAAAGATTCAGCAAAGGCTAAACTACTGCAAAACTGTAAATTAATAATCTGGGATGAAGCAACAATGAGTCACAAAAAAGCTATGGAAGCAGTAGATTCTACACTACAGGACCTAAAAGATAACACACAAATAATGGGTGGAGTGACTTTGGTTTTTGCTGGTGATTTCAGACAAACCCTTCCAATTGTTCCTCGAGGAACCAGAGCTGATCAAATGAATGCATGTCTCAAAAACTCCTATTTATGGCATCATATTAAAACAATGAGTTTAACACTAAACATGCGAGTACATTTACATGCTGATGATGCTGTTGGTGACTTTGCCATTAAACTTTTGCAAGTGGGTAATGGACTTCTGGACAAGGACTCCTATAACCAGATTCAGTTGCCTTTTACAACAATTCAAACAGAAGAGGAATTTATAATGAGAGTTTTTCCAGATCTTCATAATTTGCATACGGATATCAATTGGCTAAGTAGCCGTGCAATTTTAGCAGCAAAGAATGAATCTGTAAATGAAATAAATAGCAGGTTGTTGAATAGATTACCTGGAGAAATCATATTATACAATTCAGTTGATACAATCTGTTCACAGGACGAAGTAACAAATTATCCGACTGAGTTTCTTAATAGTCTTGAACCACCAGGAACGCCTCCACATAGTCTGTTTCTAAAACTTGGAGCACCAATAATGTTACTTCGCAATCTTGATCCACCAAAACTCTGCAATGGCACAAGGCTCACCATAAAGAATATGATGCCTCATGTACTGGAAGCAACAATTATGTCAGGTAAGTATGCAGGAGTACACTGCTTCATTCCCAGAATCCCAATGAGACCACAAGAATTGCCATTTGAGTTTGAAAGGCTGCAATTTCCTGTCAAGCTAAGTTTTGCAATGACAATAAACAAATCACAAGGACAGTCACTAAAAGTTGTTGGGCTCAACCTGTCAAAACCAGTATTTTCTCATGGACAGCTATATGTTGGCCTATCAAGAGTTGGACACCCTGATGGACTCTTCATTCTGGCACCAGATAAAAAAACCAAAAATATTGTATATTCTGAAGCATTAAGATGAAGCATAAATATATAAACATGATTACGAAACTTTTCCCTGAAGCAAAAAATATATAAACAACATGATTACGAAACTTTTCCCTGAAGGAAAAATATATAAAGATGATTACGAAACTTTGCCCAGAAGGAAAAGAATGCGAAATGTGCCATGGAAAAACCCTTTGCGTTACATACATGTGCGAGGGAGTCTTAAAGCTAACTGTACAAAGCAAGGTATACCACCATCCTCCTTCAGATTGGATTGGACAAAAATGAATCGAACCCACAAACTAAAGTTTAAAAATCTGGTACAGTATCCATCATGCCATGGCAATGAATACATTGGACAAGATTAATTTAATGTTAAAAACTCAAGAAATATCTGAAAGTATGTCAAACTTACAAAAAAGAACTACCACCTAAAGTGGAGTAGAGGTAAGGCTCCCCCACATAACCAAAAAAGAAAGCCCCCCCCCCCGCCCTACAGGAGACAGGAGCTCCCCTACCATTCTGGGGCAGGGAAGGAGCAAGGAAAACTCTTAAACATAAATTGTCAACGAAGGGTATACACCCTTGGGAGCTAGAAGAGTCTTTTTATACGCATCAACACACAGCGAAACTTAAAAAGATAAAGAGATCAATAGCTATAGCCAGCTGGTCTCATAAACACAGGTGTACACTACACCGAAATTCACTTCAGGTCTGCATTTCCTCCATGCGAATAAGGTCCTGATTCCCCCCCAAGTGCAGGAAAGTTGCCCAACTCCCCTCTGGGTACACTTAAAAAGAAAACTACCCCCTCCCTAAGGCAGGAGAGAGAAGGCTCCCTGCCCCATCTCCTTCGTTGGTCGGATGACTGTCACCTCCCTAGAGCGAGGGATAAAAAAAAAAAGCAAATCACCCCTTCAGTCCTTCCCTAATCTGAGTAGCACGGCTCCCTCCTTCAGGGAGGGAAGGTCAACAGGTGGAGGAAAAATAGTCAACGCAGGGCATACCGCCTGACAAGCTAAAATCGTATTTTTATATACGGCAGACAGTAAGACTATTTGCCTTGGGGGCGGGCTAAGCACTCCCTCACCCCCAAAGTGGGAGCCGGGGAAACTTCTCCTCTCAGAAGCGGGAGAGGAGGCCAGGGAACCTTCTTTTTCCCCTAAAAGAGGGATATCCTTTTGTATGGTTGGTCTCCCCCCCGCCCCCTGTTGGTACCGCTTACTCCCTCCGGAAAGAGATCAACCTTACACAAAAACAAAAAAAAAAAATATGGGTAGAGGGAAGCCTTCCAGAGCCCCCTTCTGGGAGAAGTTCCCCGGCTCCCACCTTTTGGGGAGTGCGCAGCCTGCACTCCAGTCAACCAAATAAATAAAAAATTTACCCATCCCACCTTTGTGGGGAGAGTGCTCAGTCCACCTTCTGAGCCACCATAAAACAAAAGGTTCCTTCCACCAGAAGGGAAGGGAAGTAGAAAGAAAAAATATTTAAAAATACATGGTCAACACATGGTATAGCCCCTGGGGATCTAAAATCACCTTCTTATATACACCGACACACACAGACAGTCTGATTGATTCTTTGTTCCACAGATTATAAGAATAAACTTTTCCCAGAAGGAAAAGTATATAAACAACAGGATTACAAAACGTTTCCCAGAAGGAAAACAATGCGAAATGCGCCACGGAAAAACCCTTTGTGTTACATACATGTGCGAGGGAGTCTTAAAATTAACTTTACAACGCAGGGTATACCACTCACCTCCTTCAGATTGCATTTCACTTCAGGCCTGCATTTCCTCCGTGCGAATAAGGTCCTGACTCCCCCCCCCCAGTTGGTTGCCCATCTCCCCTCCGGGCAAACTTAAAAAAAAAAAATACTCCCTCCCTAAGGCAGGAGAGGGTAGACTTCCTGCCCCATCCCCTTAGTTGGTTGGATGATCAGTCACCTCCCTATACCGAGGGGTAAAAAATAAAAGCAAATCACCCCTTCAGCCCTTCCCTAATCTGCGTAGCAGGGAGGGAAGGTCAACAGGTGGAAGAAAAATAGTCAACGCAGAGCATACCGCCTGACAAGCTAAAATCGCCTTTTTATATACGACAGACAATCAGACTCTGATTGCCTGGACGGCGGGCTGAGCAATGAATGTGGAAGCCGGGGAACTTCTCTCAGAAGGAGGATGGGAGGCCCAGGGAGCCTTTGCTCTCCTCCTAAGAGAGGGATATCCTCTTACTCCCTTGGGAAAGAGATCAACCTTACACAAAACAAAAAATATGGGAAGAGAAGCCTTCCCGGGCCCCCTCCCCCTTCGGGGAGGAGAAGTTCCCCGGCTCCAACCTTTTCTTTGGGGGGGGGCTAAGCCTGTCCTCCAGGCAACCAAATGAAAAAGAAATTTACCCATCCCACCTTTGTAGGAAGTGTGCTCAGCCCACCTTCTGAGCCACTGTGAAAGTTTCCTTCCACCAAAAGGGAAGGGAACGAGGAAGGAAAAGTCTCTGAGAATCTTCATGCAATTTCTTTGACAAAGAAACTGTTTTCACTTGATTCCACACAAAATTTTTATTGCTTTTTCATCTATTGTCTTATATTAGGATTTCTTTATGCATGTTATTTTATTTAAGAGTACTAAATAGCTTTTCAGTTTCTTGAGACTCTTTCACCTGTCTGGATTCTGCAGCAACGTTGTGGAGTGATATGTAAAACATAAATTGGTACTATATAACAATAGGTATGTAGAATTCTAACTCGCCAGTGTTGATCGTTTCAATTATTTACAAATTCACCAGGTCCTAGATATGACCATAAACTGTATCCAAACGTGGGGCTTTGTGAAGTGTGAAGCCACCATTTAATTGCTATTGCTACCAGGTCCACTCTGATCTGGAGTAGTAGTACCTGTTAGGGTCCCAATTATGAGTTAAATAGAAACCAACATTAAATAAACAAATATATTCTAGGAAAAAAAAATGTCACTAGATTGGGCATGAAATAACCTGATATAGTGTTGATATGTCATAAAACAAAATGAACCAACAAATTCACCAATCGACACAATATCAACAAATGTATCTTTCTTTTCCTTATTCTGTGCTTATTTCTTGGTACTAAGCTTATCATTAACTAACCCTGACATTTCTTTTACTTTGTTTTGTGTATATATTTTATTTTGTGTAGAATAACCAAAAAGACATTTAGCTACCACATTTGCAGCGAAATGTTAGCATACATAAAATCACTGGTGACAACCCATGATGTTTTTTCTTATGAACACGAAATAACCAACACGCTTTCCATTGGTTTTTCATGATAACAATTTAATATTGATAAATTATAATAAACATGTCCATTACTTTTCTTTTTTTATCAATAAATATACTTGGTTGATAATTAGAGAACACAATGTTTATTGTAATAAAACTTGTGATCTATAACATCCAATTCTAAAAATTAAACTTTCCTTTCTCAATTGAAACAAACAACATACCCCACACTATGTTCCTAAAAATGAGGATTTTACTATTGCGTTTACATAATTTTTTAGCTATGTTTCTCTTACTTTCAGCATGAGATCATTTTCTACACGTGTTTCATGCATACCACACAAACATTTTACCTCTGACATTTTTAATTTTTTTCCAATTTCCTTTCACCATGAACATTATCATTAGTACAGTTTTCATTTAAAATGAAGCTGTACATGGTTACTATTACTTGGAAAGCAGATCTAAAAAAAAAAAAAAATAACTGTTTTCACTTTGAAAATTTACGATTTATAGATCTCGGATTTGGCCCTTCTTCACCTTTTATCTTACATTTGTAAATATTGTATATATAAACTTTTTTCTTATTTCTCCAATGTTATTTCATTCATGCAATTTCATAATCCACCAACATTGTATAAGATTCAATTCCATTTGACACTTGAAAACAACTTTTTATATAGTAAACAGCATTTATTTCTTTTCAGACATATTCTTATTTTATTTTATTTCCAGTACTATGTTTTATTTCATTTTGTGGACACTCATTTACCTCTCTGGGATGCTGCAGGGAACATGTAGAGTGATATATCAAACAAGAAGTGGTACTTTATGACAATAGGTATCTAGGATTTACACATACCAGTGTTGATAGTTTGAAATATTTACAGACTAACATTTTACACAATATAAACACATGTACCTTTTTTTTTTCTTTTCCTTTGCTTATTTCTCGAACCTAAACTTATCATTAACTAACCCGTAACTTTGTTTACTTTGTTTTGCGTATATATTTTATATTGGGTAGAATTAACAAAACTTAATTTCGCTACCATCATTATTTTTTAGTGACATGCACTGTTAACATCAATAAAATCACTGGTGACAATACTTGATACCTGTTTCGTATAAGCACCAAATAACTATCACTATTTCGATTTGCTTTTTCATGATAATATGTTCATCTTGATACATTATAATAAACATTTCCATTCACTGGTCGTTTGCTTAGCTTAGCTTTACATCATTTTTTCACAATGTTTCTCTACTTGCTTTCAGCATGAGAGCAGATCATATTCTAAACGTTTCATGCATATCACACAAACTTATAATATTTGATCAACATTTGACTAACAATTTTTTGCCAATTTCCTTCAACATTCTCATTACAATTAGTACAGTTTACATTTTGTCGTTAAAATGAAGCTGTACATGTTTCCTATTACTTGGAAACCAGATTTGTAAAAATCCCATTTTTTTTTTCACTCTGAGAATTTTCATTATATTTCTTTGACCAACGATTTGTTTTCAATGGACTTGATAAGTGCTAATATAGAGAGAAGAGAAACAGGGTGAGAGAGAGGCAGAAGAGAAAGTTGTTCTATCCTCTTTCCCAAATTTGACTACTGTGCGCGTTTGAACTCTCATCCTCGAGTTGCCTATTAGCCTTGATAAGTGCTAATATAGATAGAAATACCTATTCTGATACCTAATAAAAGAAAGGACACTCTTTGGGGCGGATTTTGATGATAACAAGTCACTAATTAGAAATTATAATAAACATTCAAATAATTTAAGAATTTTAACAAAAATAAAATTACATGGTAATCACCCAATTTCTGCCACAAAATTTTGATTGGCAAAACTCATAAACAGAAAATATATATTTTCTAATTTCATCTTTTTTTTTTTTTTTTTTTTTTTTTACATAATCTGGTTTGATGTTTTCCTAAATATTCAAATCACTATATTTTGCTGCTTAATATCAAATACAGCAAATGAGTTATTTTTTATGCATCAAACAATTACATTTTCTCATTCATCCAAACTAATCACTGAACATCAATTTCATAGTTTCTTCGCTAAAATATTACTGTGCTTGATGTCATCAAGTGGAGCAGATCATTTTTTTTTTCATTTGTTCACACATTTTTCCAATTTATATATATTTTGTCTAAGATTCTTAGCCTATGTCATTGCATACCAAGCTGTTTATTAAAAGTTAAGGTTCACTGTAAACACATATGTTACACCAAAATAAAAACGCTTCAGATAATGTCTTGATATTCAATTCAGTTTCTCACATGACATCTTATGAAGTTAGTAGAAATGTTACAGACTTTTGAATCTCAAACATTTTCAATACTGAGCACTGATATTTTCTTTTTTGGAATATAAGCACATTCATGATTTTTTTTTTTACAAACGTCAACAAATTTCACATTGTGTAGCAATGTACTGAAACAATTATAAAAATATTTGTTTTTATTTTGGATGATGCAGGGCATCCGGAGAGAGATGTTTCTAACAAAATGAAAGTATAATTTTTAGCAATAGGTATCTAGGAAAAGGCCACTACATATGTTATAAATTCCAAATTTCCACAACCTGGCAAATACTGGTACACGCTAGCAAATTTAGATTTGCAATTACAGAATATGATTCTAATTTTTTCCTTTGCTCTTTATTCTAACACTACACTAAGTTTACTGTTTTATTTCGCTACAGTTGATATTGTGTAGAACAATAAGAAAATCATAGTGAACAATGCATTCAACAAAATTTCATACACATTTCTAGATACCTATATCTAATAAGTTCAAAAGAAAGGACACACTTAGGGAGGTATTTTGGTGGTCAAGTCACTAAATAGAGATTAGCTGGTTTCCCGGCATAGCCCAGGATGTAATAAAGATTGACTGAAATACATGTTCTAGCTGGTTTCTAGGCGTTGCCAGGGATGTAATATAGACACATTATGTTGTATATTACCTGTTCTCTTCTCCCTAAGGTAAAACAATTTCATATACATGCTGTAAATTACCTACGCTAGGGATAAAACATGAACAATACCAGTCCTAGGGTAGATAAAACAAATAATACATAGAGATGAAAGATTCCTCTCCCCTAAGAATAAAACATATATTCAATATCTGCTTTTGTTTTTTCATTGTTTATACGGTCCCGAGCAACGCCGGGTAGCCCTGCTAGTCTATATATATAAAAGGCAAAAATCGGTGTGTATGTATGTATGTATGTATGTTTGTTTGTAACGCTAAAACTTTTGAAAGACGGAACCAGAGTTGACAAATTTGGTATCATATTGCACCTTGATCACCCGGATGACAAATATCGAAATTTCACGTCAAACGGACCAGTAGAAAGGGGTCAACTGATCGTTTTTCTCCTAGGGGGGCCCCCCAAAAAACCTGTCATTTTAACGTTATTCAATACGTGTCACGTGACGTGACGTCAGCTCAAACTTTTGACAGACACAACCAAAGTTGACAAATTATGTATCATATTGAACCTTGATCACCCGCATGACAAATATCGAAATTCCACACCAAACGGACCATTAAAAGGGGGTGAACTGATCATTTCTCTCCTAGGGGGGCCCCCAAAAAAACCTGTCATTTTAATGTTAATATTACATAATCCAAAAACGCTTAGTCATGTCACGTGACGTGACGTCAACATCCAGTAATGGCGAACAAATGTAAACAAACACTTTGTTTTACCGATACTTTTGTAATTTCTCTTCTGCTTTGTTCTAGAGATTATTAAACTCCATGACAATGTCTCCAACGTATTTAACTGGTTAAAAATAGTATTTATACAAGAGTTTTAACGAAAAATATCAGGAAAAAATGTACAGGAATAAAAAAAAATTCAGCTTTCAAAATATTCGTCGATAAAAAAACCGATCTTTATATTTACGCTAGCCATTTTGTATATTACCACGTGACCTGCTATCTCTTAAACTGGAGGGGGGGGGATCCACTTGAATCCAACAAAACCAGTAATTTTTTTTTTCTATTATATATACATCATTTTCTATAAAATTAAGTGTAGACTTTATAATTAAAACAAAAAATGTTATTCATACTAAAAAAAAAAAACGCTTAGTCATGTCACGTGACGTGACGTCAACATCCACTAATGGCGAACAATTGTACCTATTTACTATGCCT
The DNA here is from genome assembly GCF_053919585.1 of Euprymna scolopes. NCBI lineage: Eukaryota > Metazoa > Mollusca > Cephalopoda > Sepiida > Sepiolidae > Euprymna > Euprymna scolopes. The sequence continues at coordinate 130,519,100 of NC_136495.1, forward strand.
CCCCACGGGACAGAGTTAGACACCAGGGTCGTTTTTTAACGTGGAGAAAAGGTACAAAAATAAAAATTGTCTCAGTCGTGGAGGATTTCTCCTCCACCGAAAGAGAACAAGAAATAGAAGTGCAGCATCTGAAGAACAGATACTACACTTTGATCTTGACCAAAAGGCCAAGAATGCGAACAATTGTAAATAACAACTTTTTTCACAAAACCAACACCGTCTTTCTTTTTTTTTCTCTCTCTTTCTCTCTCTCACCCACTTACTCTTCCCTCTCTCTCACCCTCTTTCTCTTGACGTCACACCACTGTTAAACTGTGGGGGGGGGGGAACACATTCCCAGGCATTATCTCCTATAGATGCACATTTTATTAGAAATTCAGCTTTCAAAATATTAGACGATAATAAAAATATAAAACCAACACCCTCTTTCTCTTTTCTCTCTCTCTCACCAACTTACTCTTCTCTCTCTCTCACCCTCTTTCTCTTGACCTCCTACTACTGTTAAACTGTGTGTGTGTGTGGGGGGGGGGGACAGACAGCTTGAAAACCAACAAAAACAGTGCACAGTTTCCCAAGCATTTGGGGTGGGAAGGGGGGGAAGAAGCCGAGCGCACAGTTTCGTGTGAGAGAGAGAGAACAATTCTCAACCTATATACTCAACAAATTTTTTATCTACAGATTTGAAAGTTTGTATATAGGGTATTCAGACATATGGAAATATATCTAGCATAATCTATCTATTATATCTATAAAAGTGAAAATGTGTGTGTGTGTGAGGTAGCCAGAGAGAGAGAGAGAGAGAGAGAGAGAGAGAGACAACAATTCTCAACCTATATATTCAATACATTTTTTATCTACAGATTTGAAAATTTGTATATAGGGTATTCAGACATATGGAAATATATCTAGCATAATCTATCTATTATATCTATAAAAGTGAAAATGTGTGTGTGTGTGTGTGTGTGTGTGTGTGTGTGTGTGTGTGCGTAAGAGAGAGAGAGAACAATTCTCAACCTATATACTCAACGTATTTTTATCTACGGATTTTAAACTTTGTATATAGGGTATTCAGACATATAGAAATATATCTAGCATAATCTATACATTATATCTATAAAAGTGAGAATGTGAGTGTGTGAGAGAGAGAGAACAATTCTCAACCTATATATTCAACAAATTTTTTACCTACAGATTTGAAAATTTGTATATTGGGTATTCAGACATATGGAAATATATCTAGCATAATCGATCTATTATATCTATAAAAGTCAGAATGTTTGCGTGTGGTTGTGTGTGTAAGGTTGCGAGAGAGAGAGAGAGAACAATTCTCAACCTATCTATTCAATAAATTTGTTATCTACAGATTTGACCATTTGTATATAGGGTATTCAGACATATGGAAATATATCCAGCATAATCTATCTATTATATCCATAAAAGTGAGAATGTGTGCGTGAGAGAGAGAGAGAGAGAGAGAGAGAGAGAGAACAATTCTCAACCTATATATTCAACTAATTTTTATGTACAGATCTGAAAATTTGTATACAGGGTATTCAGACATATGGAAATATATCTAGCATAATCTATTATATCTATAAAAGGTAGAATGTGTGTGTGTGTGTGTGTGTGAGAGTGAGTGAGTGAGTGAGTGAGAGAGAGAGAGAGAGAGAGAAAAATTCTCAACCTATATACTCAACAAATTTTGTATCTACAGATTTGATAATTTGTATATAGGGTATTCAGACATAAGGAAATATATCTAGCATAATCTATCTATTATATCTATAAAAGTGAGAATGTGTGTGAAAGAGAGAGAGAGAGAACAATTCTCAACCTATATATTCAACAAATTCTATCTTTACAGATTTGAAAATTTGTATATAGGGTATTCAGACATTTGGAAATATATCTAGCATAATCTATTATATCTATAAAAGTGAGAATGTGTGTGTGAGAGAGAGAGAAAGAACAATTCTCAACCTATATACTCAACAAATTTTTTATCTACAGATTTAAAAATTTGTATATAGGGTATTCAGACATATAGAAATATATCTAGCATAACCTATCTATTATATCTATAAAATGACCATGTGTGTGTGTGTGAGAGAGAGAGAGAGAGAGAGAGTCAGAGAGAGAGAGAGAACAATTTTCAGCTTGTGTGTGTGTGAGAAAGAGAGAGAGAGAAAGAGAGGAAGGAAAATTCTCACCCTATATATTCAACAAATTTTTTATCTACATATTAGAAAATTTGGATATAGGGTATTCAGACGTATGGAAATATATCTAGCATAATCTATCTATTATATCTATAAAAGTGAGAATGTGTGTGTGAGAGAGAGAGAAAGAGAGAGAGAGAGAACAATTCTCAACCTATATATTCAACTAATTTTTTATCTACAGATTTGAAAATGTGTATATTGGGTATTCAGACATATGTAAATATATCTGGCATAATCTATGTATTATATCTATAAAAGTGTGAATGTGAGTGATGGAAAGAGCAAAAAATTCTCAACCTATATAACCTATAAAAGTGAGAATATGTGTGAGAGAGAGAGAGAGAGAACAATTCTCAACCTATATATTCCACACATTTTTGGGCACAGATTTGGAAATTTGTATATAGGGTAGGCAGACATATAGAAATATATCTAGCATAATCTATCTATTATATCTATAAAAGTGAGAACTTGTGTGTGTGTGTGTGTGAGAGAGAGAGAGAACAATTCTTAACCTACATACTCAACAAATTTTTTACCTACAGTTTAGAAAATTTGTATATAGGGTATTCAGACATATGGAAATATATCTAGCATAATCTATCTATTATAACTACAAAAGTTAGAATGTGTGTGTGAGAGAGAGAGAGAACAATTCTAAACCTATATATTCAACAAATTTTTTATCTACAGATTTGAAACTTTGTATATAGGGTATTCAGACATATGGAAATATATCTAGCATAATCTATCTATTTTATCTATAAAAGTGAGAATGCGTGTGTGTGAGATAGCGAGAGAGAGAGAGAGAAAAAGAGAGAGATAAAAATTCTCAACCTATACATTCAACAAATTTTTTATCCACAGATTTGAACATTTGTATATAGGGTGTTCAGACATATAGAAATATATCTAGCATAATCTATCTATTATATGTATAAAAGTGAGAATGTGTGTGTGTGTGAGAGAGAGGACAATTGTCAACCTATGTATACAACAAATTTTTTATCTACAGATTTCAAAATTTGTATATTGGGCATTCAGACATATTTTAATATATCTGGCATAATCTGTCTATTATATCTATAAAAGTGAGCATGTGTGTGATAGAGAGAGAGAGAACAATTCTCAACCTATATACTCAACAAATTTTTTATCTACAGATTTGAAAATTTGTATATAGGGTATTCAGACATATGGAAATATATCTAGCATAATCTATTATATCTATAAAAGTGAGAATGTGTGTGTGTGTGAGAGAGAGAGAGAGAGAGAGAGAGAACAATTCTCAACCCATATACTCAACAAATTCTTTATCTACAGATTTTAAAATTTGTATATAGAGTATTCATACAAATAGAAATATATCTAGGATAATCTTTCTATTATATCTATAAAAGTGAGAATGTGTGTGTGTGTGAGCGAGAGAGAGAGAGAGAGAGAGAGAGAGAGAGAGAGAGAGAGAACAGTTCTCAACCTATACATTCAACAAATTTTTATATATAGGGTATTCAGAAATATCGAAATATATCTAGCATAATCTATTATATCTTTAAAAGTTAGAATGTGTGTGTGTGAGAGATAGAGAGAACAATTCTCAACCTATGCACTCTACAAATTTTTTATCTACAAATTAGAAAATTTGTATATAGGGTATTCACACATATGGAAATATATCTAGCATAATCTATCTATTATATCTATAAAAGTTAGAATGTGTGTGTGAGGTAGCCAGAGAGAGAGAGAGAGAGAGTAAGAACAATTTTCAACCTATATATTCAACAAATATTTGATCTACAGATTAGAAAATTTGTATATAGGGTATTCAGACATATGGAAATATATCTAGCATAATCTATCTATTATATCTCTAAAATTGAGAATGTGTGTGTGAGAGATAGAGAACAATTTTCAACCTATATACTCAACAAATTTTTTTATCTACAGATTTGAAAATTTGTATATAGGGTATTCAGACATATGGAAATATATCTAGAGTAATCTATCTATTATATCTATAAAAGTGAGAATGCGTGTGTGTGTGAGAGAGAGCGACACAGAACAATTCTCAACCTATATATTCAACAAATTTTTTATGTACAGATCTGAAATATCACATTTGTATAGAAGTAGAAATCTTGAAACCTACTCTGATACCTAATAAAAGAAAGGACACTCTTTAGGGCGGATTTTGATTATAACAAGTCACTAATTAGAAATTATAATAAACATTCTAATAATTTAAGAATTTTACCAAAATAAAATTGCATGGTAATCACCCAATTTCTGCCACAAAATTTTGATTGGCAGAACTCATAAACATAAAATATATATTTTCTAATTTCATCTTTTTTTTTTCTTTTTACATAATCTGGTTTGATGTTTTCCCAAATATTCAAATCACTATATTTTGCTGCTTAATATCAAATACAGCAACTGAGTTATTTTTATGCATCAAACAATTACATTTTCTCATTCATCCAAACTAATCACTGAACATCAATTTCATATTTTCTTCACTAAAATATTACTGTGCTTGATGTCATCAAGTGGAGCGGATCATTTTTTTTTCATTTGTTCACACATTTTTCCAATTTATATATATTTTAAAGATTCTTAGCCTATGTCATTGCATACCAATCTGTTTATTAAAAGTTAAGGTTCACTGTAAACACATATGTTACACCAAAATAAAAACGCTTCAGATAATGTCTTGATATTCAATTCAGTTTCTCACATGACATCTTATGAAGTTAGTAGAAATGTTACAGACTTTTGAATCTCAAACACTTTCAATACTGTGCACTGATATTTTCTTTTTTGCAATATAAGAACATTCATGATTTTTTTTACAAACGTTAAAAACTTTCACATTGTGTAGCAATATACTGAAACAATTATAAAAATATTTGTTTTTATTTTGAATGATGCAGGGCATCTGAAGAGAGATTTTTCTAACAAAATGAAAGTATAATTTTTAGCAATAGGTATCTAGGAAAAGGCCACTACATATGTTATAAGTTCCAAATTTCCACAACCTGGCAAATACTGGTACATGCTAGCAAATTTAGATTTGCAATTACAAAATATGATTCTAATTTTTTCCTTTGCTCTTTATTCTAACACTACACTAAGTTTACTGTGTTATTTCGCTACAGTTGATATTGTGTAGAACAATAAGAAAATCATAGTGAACAATGCATTCAACAAAATTTCACACACATTTCTAGATACCTATATCTAATAAGTTCAAAAGAAAGGACACACTTAGGGAGGTATTTTTGTGGTCAAGTCACTAAAAAGAGATTAGCTGGTTTCCCGGCATAGCCCAGGATATAATAAAGATTGACTGAAATACATGTTCTAGCTGGTTTCTAGGCGTTGCCAGGGATGTAATATAGACACATTATGTTGTATATTACCTGTTCTCTTCTCCCTAAGGTAAAACAATTTCATATACATGCTGTAAATTACCTATGCTAGGGATAAAACATGAACAATATCAGTCCTAGGGTAGATAAAACAAATAATACATAGAGATGAAAGATTCCTCTCCCCTAAGAATCAAACATATGTTCAATATCTGCTTTTGTTTTTTCATTGTTTATACGGTCCCGAGCAACGCCGGGTAGCCCTGCTAGTCTTCTATATATATAAAAGGCAAAAATCGGTGTGTATGTATGTATGTATGTATGTATGTATGTTTGTTTGTAACGCTAAAACTTTTGAAAGACGGAACCAGAGTTGACAAATTTGGTATCATATTGCACCTTGATCACCCGGATGACAAATATCGAAATTTCACGTCAAACGGACCAGTAGAAAGGGGTCAACTGATCGTTTTTCTCCTAGGGGGGCCCCCCAAAAAACCTGTCATTTTACCGTTATTCAATACGTGTCACGTGACGTGACGTCAGCTCAAACTTTTGACAGACACAACCAAAGTTGACAAATTATGTATCATATTGAACCTTGATCACCCGCATGACAAATATCGAAATTCCACACCAAACGGACCATTAAAAGGGGGTGAACTGATCATTTCTCTCCTAGGGGGGCCCCCAAAAAAACCTGTCATTTTAATGTTAATATTACATAATCCAAAAACGCTTAGTCATGTCACGTGACGTGACGTCAACATCCAGTAATGGCGAACAAATGTAAACAAACACTTTGTTTTACCGATACTTTTGTAATTTCTCTTCTGCTTTGTTCTAGAGATTATTAAACTCCATGACAATGTCTCCAACGTATTTAACTGGTTAAAAATAGTATTTATACAAGAGTTTTAACGAAAAATATCAGGAAAAAATGTACAGGAATAAAAAAAAATTCAGCTTTCAAAATATTCGTCGATAAAAAAACCGATCTTTATATTTACGCTAGCCATTTTGTATATTACCACGTGACCTGCTATCTCTTAAACTGGAGGGGGGGGGATCCACTTGAATCCAACAAAACCAGTAATTTTTTTTTTCTATTATATATACATCATTTTCTATAAAATTAAGTGTAGACTTTATAATTAAAACAAAAAATGTTATTCATACTAAAAAAAAAAAACGCTTAGTCATGTCACGTGACGTGACGTCAACATCCACTAATGGCGAACAATTGTACCTATTTACTATGCCTCCCCACGGGACAGAGTTAGACACCAGGGTCGTTTTTTAACGTGGAAGAAAAGGTACAAAAATAAAAATTGTCTCAGTCGTGGAGGATTTCTCCTCCACCGAAAGAGAACAAGAAATAGAAGTGCAGCATCTGAAGAACAGATACTACACTTTGATCTTGACCAAAAGGCCAAGAATGCGAACAATTGTAAATAACAACTTTTTTCACAAAACCAACA
>NC_136495.1:130528673-130573673 GCF_053919585.1 Euprymna scolopes
GAGAGAGAACAATTCTCAACCTATATATTCCACACATTTTTGGGCACAGATTTGGAAATTTGTATATAGGGTAGGCAGACATATAGAAATATATCTAGCATAATCTATCTATTATAACTACAAAAGTTAGAATGTGTGTGTGAGAGAGAGAGAGAACAATTCTAAACCTATATATTCAACAAATTTTTTATCTACAGATTTGAAACTTTGTATATAGGGTATTCAGACATATGGAAATATATCTGGCATAATCTATCTATTTTATCTATAAAAGTGAGAATGCGTGTGTGTGAGATAGCGAGAGAGAGAGAGAGAAAAAGAGAGAGATAAAAATTCTCAACCTATACATTCAACAAATTTTTTATCCACAGATTTGAACATTTGTATATAGGGTGTTCAGACATATAGAAATATATCTAGCATAATATATCTATTATATGTATAAAAGTGAGAATGTGTGTGTGTGTGAGAGAGAGGACAATTGTCAACCTATGTATACAACAAATTTTTTATCTACAGATTTCAAAATTTGTATATTGGACATTCAGACATATTTTAATATATCTGGCATAATCTGTCTATTATATCTATAAAAGTGAGAATGTGTGTGATAGAGAGAGAGAGAACAATTCTCAACCTATATACTCAACAAATTTTTTATCTACAGATTTGAAAATTTGTATATAGGGTATTCAGACATATGGAAATATATCTAGCATAATCTATTATATCTATAAAAGTGAGAATGTGTGTGTGTGTGTTAGAGAGAGAGAGAGAGAGAGAGAACAATTCTCAACCCATATACTCAACAAATTCTTTATCTACAGATTTTAAAATTTGTATATAGAGTATTCATACAAATAGAAATATATCTAGGATAATCTTTCTATTATATCTATAAAAGTGAGAATGTGTGTGTGTGTGAGCGAGAGAGAGAGAAAGAGAGAGAGAGAACAGTTCTCAACCTATACATTCAACAAATTTTTATATATAGGGTATTCAGAAATATCGAAATATATCTAGCATAATCTATTATATCTTTAAAAGTTAGAATGTGTGTGTGTGAGAGATAGAGAGAACAATTCTCAACCTATGCACTCTACAAATTTTTTATCTACAAATTAGAAAATTTGTATATAGGGTATTCACACATATGGAAATATATCTAGCATAATCTATCTATTATATCTATAAAAGTTAGAATGTGTGTGTGAGGTAGCCAGAGAGAGAGAGAGAGAGTACGAACAATTTTCAACCTATATATTCAACAAATATTTGATCTACAGATTAGAAAATTTGTATATAGGGTATTCAGACATATGGAAATATATCTAGCATAATCTATCTATTATATCTCTAAAATTGAGAATGTGTGTGTGAGAGAGAGAGAACAATTTTCAACCTATATACTCAACAAATTTTTTTATCTACAGATTTGAAAATTTGTATATAGGGTATTCAGACATATGGAAATATATCTAGAATAATCTATCTATTATATCTATAAAAGTGAGAATGCGTGTGTGTGTGAGAGAGAGCGACACAGAACAATTCTCAACCTATATATTCAACAAATTTTTTATGTACAGATCTGAAATATCACATTTGTATAGAAGTAGAAATCTTGATACCTACTCTGATACCTAATAAAAGAAAGGACACTCTTTAGGGCGGATTTTGATTATAACAAGTCACTAATTAGAAATTATAATAAACATTCTAATAATTTAAGAATTTTACCAAAATAAAATTGCATGGTAATCACCCAATTTCTGCCACAAAATTTTGATTGGCAGAACTCATAAACATAAAATATATATTTTCTAATTTCATCTTTTTTTTTTCTTTTTACATAATCTGGTTTGATGTTTTCCCAAATATTCAAATCACTATATTTTGCTGCTTAATATCAAATACAGCAACTGAGTTATTTTTATGCATCAAACAATTACATTTTCTCATTCATCCAAACTAATCACTGAACATCAATTTCATATTTTCTTCACTAAAATATTACTGTGCTTGATGTCATCAAGTGGAGCGGATCATTTTTTTTTCATTTGTTCACACATTTTTCCAATTTATATATATTTTAAAGATTCTTAGCCTATGTCATTGCATACCAATCTGTTTATTAAAAGTTAAGGTTCACTGTAAACACATATGTTACACCAAAATAAAAACGCTTCAGATAATGTCTTGATATTCAATTCAGTTTCTCACATGACATCTTATGAAGTTAGTAGAAATGTTACAGACTTTTGAATCTCAAACACTTTCAATACTGTGCACTGATATTTTCTTTTTTGCAATATAAGCACATTCATGATTTTTTTTACAAACGTTAAAAACTTTCACATTGTGTAGCAATATACTGAAACAATTATAAAAATATTTGTTTTTATTTTGAATGATGCAGGGCATCTGAAGAGAGATTTTTCTAACAAAATGAAAGTATAATTTTTAGCAATAGGTATCTAGGAAAAGGCCACTACATATGTTATAAGTTCCAAATTTCCACAACCTGGCAAATACTGGTACATGCTAGCAAATTTAGATTTGCAATTACAAAATATGATTCTAATTTTTTCCTTTGCTCTTTATTCTAACACTACACTAAGTTTACTGTGTTATTTCGCTACAGTTGATATTGTGTAGAACAATAAGAAAATCATAGTGAACAATGCATTCAACAAAATTTCACACACATTTCTAGATACCTATATCTAATAAGTTCAAAAGAAAGGACACACTTAGGGAGGTATTTTGGTGGTCAAGTCACTAAAAAGAGATTAGCTGGTTTCCCGGCATAGCCCAGGATATAATAAAGATTGACTGAAATACATGTTCTAGCTGGTTTCTAGGCGTTGCCAGGGATGTAATATAGACACATTATGTTGTATATTACCTGTTCTCTTCTCCCTAAGGTAAAACAATTTCATATACATGCTGTAAATTACCTATGCTAGGGATAAAACATGAACAATATCAGTCCTAGGGTAGATAAAACAAATAATACATAGAGATGAAAGATTCCTCTCCCCTAAGAATCAAACATATGTTCAATATCTGCTTTTGTTTTTTCATTGTTTATACGGTCCCGAGCAACGCCGGGTAGCCCTGCTAGTCTATATATATAAAAGGCAAAAATCGGTGTGTATGTATGTATGTATGTATGTATGTATGTATGTTTGTTTGTAACGCTAAAACTTTTGAAAGACGGAACCAGAGTTGACAAATTTGGTATCATATTGCACCTTGATCACCCGGATGACAAATATCGAAATTTCACGTCAAACGGACCAGTAGAAAGGGGTCAACTGATCGTTTTTCTCCTAGGGGGGCCCCAAAAAAAACCTGTCATTTTAACGTTATTCAATACGTGTCACGTGACGTGACGTCAGCTCAAACTTTTGACAGACACAACCAAAGTTGACAAATTATGTATCATATTGAACCTTGATCACCCGCATGACAAATATCGAAATTCCACACCAAACGGACCATTAAAAGGGGGTGAACTGATCATTTCTCTCCTAGGGGGGCCCCCCAAAAAACCTGTCATTTTAATGTTAATATTACATAATCCAAAAACGCTTAGTCATGTCACGTGACGTGACGTCAACATCCAGTAATGGCGAACAAATGTAAACAAACACTTTGTTTTACCGATACTTTTGTAATTTCTCTTCTGCTTTGTTCTAGAGATTATTAAACTCCATGACAATGTCTCCAACGTATTTAACTGGTTAAAAATAGTATTTATACAAGAGTTTTAACGAAAAATATCAGGAAAAAATGTACAGGAATAAAAAAAAATTCAGCTTTCAAAATATTCGTCGATAAAAAAACCGATCTTTATATTTACGCTAGCCATTTTGTATATTACCACGTGACCTGCTATCTCTTAAACTGGAGGGGGGGGGATCCACTTGAATCCAACAAAACCAGTAATTTTTTTTTTCTATTATATATACATCATTTTCTATAAAATTAAGTGTAGACTTTATAATTAAAACAAAAAATGTTATTCATACTAAAAAAAAAAAACGCTTAGTCATGTCACGTGACGTGACGTCAACATCCACTAATGGCGAACAATTGTACCTATTTACTATGCCTCCCCACGGGACAGAGTTAGACACCAGGGTCGTTTTTTAACGTGGAGAAAAGGTACAAAAATAAAAATTGTCTCAGTCGTGGAGGATTTCTCCTCCACCGAAAGAGAACAAGAAATAGAAGTGCAGCATCTGAAGAACAGATACTACACTTTGATCTTGACCAAAAGGCCAAGAATGCGAACAATTGTAAATAACAACTTTTTTCACAAAACCAACACCGTCTTTCTTTTTTTTTCTCTCTCTTTCTCTCTCTCACCCACTTACTCTTCCCTCTCTCTCACCCTCTTTCTCTTGACGTCACACCACTGTTAAACTGTGGGGGGGGGAACACATTCCCAGGCATTATCTCCTATAGATGCACATTTTATTAGAAATTCAGCTTTCAAAATATTAGACGATAATAAAAATATAAAACCAACACCCTCTTTCTCTTTTCTCTCTCTCTCACCAACTTACTCTTCTCTCTCTCTCACCCTCTTTCTCTTGACCTCCTACTACTGTTAAACTGTGTGTGTGTGTGTGGGGGGAAGAGACAGCTTGAAAACCAACAAAAACAGTGCACAGTTTCCCAAGCATTTGGGGTGGGAAGGGGGGGAAGAAGCCGAGCGCACAGTTTCGTGTGAGAGAGAGAGAACAATTCTCAACCTATATACTCAACAAATTTTTTATCTACAGATTTGAAAGTTTGTATATAGGGTATTCAGACATATGGAAATATATCTAGCATAATCTATCTATTATATCTATAAAAGTGAAAATGTGTGTGTGTGTGAGGTAGCCAGAGAGAGAGAGAGAGAGAGAGAGAGAGAGAGAGACAACAATTCTCAACCTATATATTCAATACATTTTTTATCTACAGATTTGAAAATTTGTATATAGGGTATTCAGACATATGGAAATATATCTAGCATAATCTATCTATTATATCTATAAAAGTGAAAATGTGTGTGTGTGTGTGTGTGTGTGTGTGTGTGTGTGTGTGTGTGCGCGTAAGAGAGAGAGAGAACAATTCTCAACCTATATACTCAACGTATTTTTATCTACGGATTTTAAACTTTGTATATAGGGTATTCAGACATATAGAAATATATCTAGCATAATCTATACATTATATCTATAAAAGTGAGAATGTGAGTGTGTGAGAGAGAGAGAACAATTCTCAACCTATATATTCAACAAATTTTTTACCTACAGATTTGAAAATTTGTATATTGGGTATTCAGACATATGGAAATATATCTAGCATAATCGATCTATTATATCTATAAAAGTCAGAATGTTTGCGTGTGGTTGTGTGTGTAAGGTTGCGAGAGAGAGAGAGAGAACAATTCTCAACCTATCTATTCAATAAATTTGTTATCTACAGATTTGACCATTTGTATATAGGGTATTCAGACATATGGAAATATATCCAGCATAATCTATCTATTATATCCATAAAAGTGAGAATGTGTGCGTGAGAGAGAGAGAGAGAGAGAGAGAGAGAGTAAGTACAATTCTCACCCTATATATTCAACAAATTTTTTATCTACCGATTAGAAAATTTGTATATAGGGTATTCAGACATATGGAAATATATCTAGCATAATCTATCTATTATATCTAGAAAAGTGAGAATGTGTGTGAAAGAGAGAGAGAGAAGAGAGAGAGAGAGAACAATTCTCAACCTATATATTCAACTAATTTTTATGTACAGATCTGAAAATTTGTATACAGTGTATTCAGACATATGGAAATATATCTAGCATAATCTATTATATCTATAAAAGGTAGAATGTGTGTGTGTGTGTGTGAGTGAGTGAGTGAGTGAGTGAGAGAGAGAGAGAGAGAGAGAGAACAATTCTCAACCTATATACTCAACAAATTTTGTATCTACAGATTTGATAATTTGTATATAGGGTATTCAGACATAAGGAAATATATCTAGCATAATCTATCTATTATATCTATAAAAGTGAGAATGTGTGTGAAAGAGAGAGAGAGAGAACAATTCTCAACCTATATATTCAACAAATTCTATCTTTACAGATTTGAAAATTTGTATATAGGGTATTCAGACATTTGGAAATATATCTAGCATAATCTATTATATCTATAAAAGTGAGAATGTGTGTGTGAGAGAGAGAGAAAGAACAATTCTCAAACAATTCTCAACCTATATACTCAACAAATTTTTTATCTACAGATTTGAAAGTTTGTATATAGGGTATTCAGACATATGGAAATATATCTAGCATAATCTATCTATTATATCTATAAAAGTGAAAATGTGTGTGTGTGTGAGGTAGCCAGAGAGAGAGAGAGAGAGAGAGAGAGAGAGAGAGACAACAATTCTCAACCTATATATTCAATACATTTTTTATCTACAGATTTGAAAATTTGTATATAGGGTATTCAGACATATGGAAATATATCTAGCATAATCTATCTATTATATCTATAAAAGTGAAAATGTGTGTGTGTGTGTGTGTGTGTGTGTGTGTGTGTGTGCGTAAGAGAGAGAGAGAACAATTCTCAACCTATATACTCAACGTATTTTTATCTACGGATTTTAAACTTTGTATATAGGGTATTCAGACATATAGAAATATATCTAGCATAATCTATACATTATATCTATAAAAGTGAGAATGTGAGTGTGTGAGAGAGAGAGAACAATTCTCAACCTATATATTCAACAAATTTTTTACCTACAGATTTGAAAATTTGTATATTGGGTATTCAGACATATGAAAATATATCTAGCATAATCGATCTATTATATCTATAAAAGTCAGAATGTTTGCGTGTGGTTGTGTGTGTAAGGTTGCGAGAGAGAGAGAGAGAACAATTCTCAACCTATCTATTCAATAAATTTGTTATCTACAGATTTGACCATTTGTATATAGGGTATTCAGACATATGGAAATATATCCAGCATAATCTATCTATTATATCCATAAAAGTGAGAATGTGTGCGTGAGAGAGAGAGAGAGAGAGAGAGAGAGTAAGTACAATTCTCACCCTATATATTCAACAAATTTTTTATCTACCGATTAGAAAATTTGTATATAGGGTATTCAGACATATGGAAATATATCTAGCATAATCTATCTATTATATCTAGAAAAGTGAGAATGTGTGTGAAAGAGAGAGAGAGAAGAGAGAGAGAGAGAACAATTCTCAACCTATATATTCAACTAATTTTTATGTACAGATCTGAAAATTTGTATACAGGGTATTCAGACATATGGAAATATATCTAGCATAATCTATTATATCTATAAAAGGTAGAATGTGTGTGTGTGTGTGAGTGAGTGAGTGAGTGAGTGAGTGAGTGAGAGAGAGAGAGAGAGAGAGAACAATTCTCAACCTATATACTCAACAAATTTTGTATCTACAGATTTGATAATTTGTATATAGGGTATTCAGACATAAGGAAATATATCTAGCATAATCTATCTATTATATCTATAAAAGTGAGAATGTGTGTGAAAGAGAGAGAGAGAGAACAATTCTCAACCTATATATTCAACAAATTCTATCTTTACAGATTTGAAAATTTGTATATAGGGTATTCAGACATTTGGAAATATATCTAGCATAATCTATTATATCTATAAAAGTGAGAATGTGTGTGTGAGAGAGAGAGAAAGAACAATTCTCAAACAATTCTCAACCTATATACTCAACAAATTTTTTATCTACAGATTTGAAAGTTTGTATATAGGGTATTCAGACATATGGAAATATATCTAGCATAATCTATCTATTATATCTATAAAAGTGAAAATGTGTGTGTGTGTGAGGTAGCCAGAGAGAGAGAGAGAGAGAGAGAGAGAGAGAGAGAGAGAGAGAGAGAGAGAGAGACAACAATTCTCAACCTATATATTCAATACATTTTTTATCTACAGATTTGAAAATTTGTATATAGGGTATTCAGACATATGGAAATATATCTAGCATAATCTATCTATTATATCTATAAAAGTGAAAATGTGTGTGTGTGTGTGTGTGTGTGTGTGTGCGTAAGAGAGAGAGAGAACAATTCTCAACCTATATACTCAACGTATTTTTATCTACGGATTTTAAACTTTGTATATAGGGTATTCAGACATATAGAAATATATCTAGCATAATCTATACATTATATCTATAAAAGTGAGAATGTGAGTGTGTGAGAGAGAGAGAACAATTCTCAACCTATATATTCAACAAATTTTTTACCTACAGATTTGAAAATTTGTATATTGGGTATTCAGACATATGGAAATATATCTAGCATAATCGATCTATTATATCTATAAAAGTCAGAATGTTTGCGTGTGGTTGTGTGTGTAAGGTTGCGAGAGAGAGAGAGAGAACAATTCTCAACCTATCTATTCAATAAATTTGTTATCTACAGATTTGACCATTTGTATATAGGGTATTCAGACATATGGAAATATATCCAGCATAATCTATCTATTATATCCATAAAAGTGAGAATGTGTGCGTGAGAGAGAGAGAGAGAGAGAGAGAGTAAGTACAATTCTCACCCTATATATTCAACAAATTTTTTATCCACCGATTAGAAAATTTGTATATAGGGTATTCAGACATATGGAAATATATCTAGCATAATCTATCTATTATATCTAGAAAAGTGAGAATGTGTGTGAAAGAGAGAGAGAGAAGAGAGAGAGAGAGAACAATTCTCAACCTATATATTCAACTAATTTTTATGTACAGATCTGAAAATTTGTATACAGGGTATTCAGACATATGGAAATATATCTAGCATAATCTATTATATCTATAAAAGGTAGAATGTGTGTGTGTGTGTGTGTGAGTGAGTGAGTGAGTGAGTGAGTGAGTGAGTGAGAGAGAGAGAGAGAGAGAGAACAATTCTCAACCTATATACTCAACAAATTTTGTATCTACAGATTTGATAATTTGTATATAGGGTATTCAGACATAAGGAAATATATCTAGCATAATCTATCTATTATATCTATAAAAGTGAGAATGTGTGTGAAAGAGAGAGAGAGAGAACAATTCTCAACCTATATATTCAACAAATTCTATCTTTACAGATTTGAAAATTTGTATATAGGGTATTCAGACATTTGGAAATATATCTAGCATAATCTATTATATCTATAAAAGTGAGAATGTGTGTGTGAGAGAGAGAGAAAGAACAATTCTCAACCTATATACTCAACAAATTTTTTATCTACAGATTTAAAAATTTGTATATAGGGTATTCAGACATATAGAAATATATCTAGCATAACCTATCTATTATATCTATAAAATGACCATGTGTGTGTGTGTGAGAGAGAGAGAGAGAGTCAGAGAGAGAGAGAGAACAATTTTCAGCTTGTGTGTGTGTGAGAAAGAGAGAGAGAGAAAGAGAGGAAGGAAAATTCTCACCCTATATATTCAACAAATTTTTTATCTTCATATTAGAAAATTTGGATATAGGGTATTCAGACGTATGGAAATATATCTAGCATAATCTATCTATTATATCTATAAAAGTGAGAATGTGTGTGTGAGAGAGAGAGAAAGAGAGAGAGAGAGAACAATTCTCAACCTATATATTCAACTAATTTTTTATCTACAGATTTGAAAATGTGTATATTGGGTATTCAGACATATGTAAATATATCTGGCATAATCTATGTATTATATCTATAAAAGTGTGAATGTGAGTGATGGAAAGAGCAAAAAATTCTCAACCTATATAACCTATAAAAGTGAGAATATGTGTGAGAGAGAGAGAACAATTCTCAACCTATATATTCCACACATTTTTGGGCACAGATTTGGAAATTTGTATATAGGGTAGGCAGACATATAGAAATATATCTAGCATAATCTATCTATTATATCTATAAAAGTGAGAACTTGTGTGTGTGTGTGTGTGTGAGAGAGAGAGAGAACAATTCTTAACCTACATACTCAACAAATTTTTTACCTACAGTTTAGAAAATTTGTATATAGGGTATTCAGACATATGGAAATATATCTAGCATAATCTATCTATTATAACTACAAAAGTTAGAATGTGTGTGTGAGAGAGAGAGAGAACAATTCTAAACCTATATATTCAACAAATTTTTTATCTACAGATTTGAAACTTTGTATATAGGGTATTCAGACATATGGAAATATATCTAGCATAATCTATCTATTTTATCTATAAAAGTGAGAATGCGTGTGTGTGAGATAGCGAGAGAGAGAGAGAGAAAAAGAGAGAGATAAAAATTCTCAACCTATACATTCAACAAATTTTTTATCCACAGATTTGAACATTTGTATATAGGGTGTTCAGACATATAGAAATATATCTAGCATAATCTATCTATTATATGTATAAAAGTGAGAATGTGTGTGTGTGTGTGAGAGAGAGGACAATTGTCAACCTATTTATACAACAAATTTTTTATCTACAGATTTCAAAATTTGTATATTGGGCATTCAGACATATTTTAATATATCTGGCATAATCTGTCTATTATATCTATAAAAGTGAGAATGTGTGTGATAGAGAGAGAGAGAACAATTCTCAACCTATATACTCAACAAATTTTTTATCTACAGATTTGAAAATTTGTATATAGGGTATTCAGACATATGGAAATATATCTAGCATAATCTATTATATCTATAAAAGTGAGAATGTGTGTGTGTGTGAGAGAGAGAGAGAGAGAGAGAGAGAACAATTCTCAACCCATATACTCAACAAATTCTTTATCTACAGATTTTAAAATGTGTATATAGAGTATTCATACAAATAGAAATATATCTAGGATAATCTTTCTATTATATCTATAAAAGTGAGAATGTGTGTGTGTGTGAGCGAGAGAGAGAGAGAGAGAGAGAGAGAACAGTTCTCAACCGATACATTCAACAAATTTTTATATATAGGGTATTCAGAAATATCGAAATATATCTAGCATAATCTATTATATCTTTAAAAGTTAGAATGTGTGTGTGTGAGAGATAGAGAGAACAATTCTCAACCTATGCACTCTACAAATTTTTGATCTACAAATTAGAAAATTTGTATATAGGGTATTCACACATATGGAAATATATCTAGCATAATCTATCTATTATATCTATAAAAGTTAGAATGTGTGTGTGAGGTAGCCAGAGAGAGAGAGAGAGAGAGAGTACGAACAATTTTCAACCTGTATATTCAACAAATATTTGATCTACAGATTAGAAAATTTGTATATAGGGTATTCAGACATATGGAAATATATCTAGCATAATCTATCTATTATATCTCTAAAATTGAGAATGTGTGTGTGAGAGAGAGAGAACAATTTTCAACCTATATACTCAACAAATTTTTTTATCTACAGATTTGAAAATTTGTATATAGGGTATTCAGACATATGGAAATATATCTAGAGTAATCTATCTATTATATCTATAAAAGTGAGAATGCGTGTGTGTGTGAGAGAGAGCGACACAGAACAATTCTCAACCTATATATTCAACAAATTTTTTATGTACAGATCTGAAATATCACATTTGTATAGAAGTAGAAATCTTGAAACCTACTCTGATACCTAATAAAAGAAAGGACACTCTTTAGGGCGGATTTTGATTATAACAAGTCACTAATTAGAAATTATAATAAACATTCTAATAATTTAAGAATTTTACCAAAATAAAATTGCATGGTAATCACCCAATTTCTGCCACAAAATTTTGATTGGCAGAACTCATAAACATAAAATATATATTTTCTAATTTCATCTTTTTTTTTTCTTTTTACATAATCTGGTTTGATGTTTTCCCAAATATTCAAATCACTATATTTTGCTGCTTAATATCAAATACAGCAACTGAGTTATTTTTATGCATCAAACAATTACATTTTCTCATTCATCCAAACTAATCACTGAACATCAATTTCATATTTTCTTCACTAAAATATTACTGTGCTTGATGTCATCAAGTGGAGCGGATCATTTTTTTTTCATTTGTTCACACATTTTTCCAATTTATATATATTTTAAAGATTCTTAGCCTATGTCATTGCATACCAATCTGTTTATTAAAAGTTAAGGTTCACTGTAAACACATATGTTACACCAAAATAAAAACGCTTCAGATAATGTCTTGATATTCAATTCAGTTTCTCACATGACATCTTATGAAGTTAGTAGAAATGTTACAGACTTTTGAATCTCAAACACTTTCAATACTGTGCACTGATATTTTCTTTTTTGCAATATAAGCACATTCATGATTTTTTTTACAAACGTTAAAAACTTTCACATTGTGTAGCAATATACTGAAACAATTATAAAAATATTTGTTTTTATTTTGAATGATGCAGGGCATCTGAAGAGAGATTTTTCTAACAAAATGAAAGTATAATTTTTAGCAATAGGTATCTAGGAAAAGGCCACTACATATGTTATAAGTTCCAAATTTCCACAACCTGGCAAATACTGGTACATGCTAGCAAATTTAGATTTGCAATTACAAAATATGATTCTAATTTTTTCCTTTGCTCTTTATTCTAACACTACACTAAGTTTACTGTGTTATTTCGCTACAGTTGATATTGTGTAGAACAATAAGAAAATCATAGTGAACAATGCATTCAACAAAATTTCACACACATTTCTAGATACCTATATCTAATAAGTTCAAAAGAAAGGACACACTTAGGGAGGTATTTTGGTGGTCAAGTCACTAAAAAGAGATTAGCTGGTTTCCCGGCATAGCCCAGGATATAATAAAGATTGACTGAAATACATGTTCTAGCTGGTTTCTAGGCGTTGCCAGGGATGTAATATAGACACATTATGTTGTATATTACCTGTTCTCTTCTCCCTAAGGTAAAACAATTTCATATACATGCTGTAAATTACCTATGCCAGGGATAAAACATGAACAATATCAGTCCTAGGGTAGATAAAACAAATAATACATAGAGATGAAAGATTCCTCTCCCCTAAGAATCAAACATATGTTCAATATCTGCTTTTGTTTTTTCATTGTTTATACGGTCCCGAGCAACGCCGGGTAGCCCTGCTAGTCTAATTAAAAACATAAAAAATAAAGAATAAATAGAAAAGTATAAAAATTAATTAACCTTTATGTAGTTGCTTGCTCATCCATGATTGAGTATATTAAGAAATTCGGTTTAATGATCTTTACACACACACACATACACACACACACACATATATATATATATATATATATATATATATATATATATATATATATATATGTGTGTAATGAATAAATGACAAAAGTCTATATTCCAAAGTTCACGATGTTGACCATCCTAAAATTTATTCCTTTAATTCAGTTGACATTTACAATTCTTGACAGTATCTGTTTCGTAGCACAAAATCAACCATTTAATTATTATATCAATCAGAAAATGTATTTTGCTCTTAACTCATCAGAAGAAATAGCAATGATTAATCCATTAAAAGGAGATAAAGCGCGTTTTGACATGATTAAAATCCAAAAAATTGGAAGTGACACTGTAAATACCTTTTAATATGTTTTCATTACGCGATTTGGAATATTTATATATGTATATATATATGTATATATATATATATATATATATATATATATATATATATATATATATATATATATATAACGTAATTTTTTCATTTTCTTTCTTTGAAGATTGTAATGTTAGGTATGGGCCAGTCAAAACAGCTGCCAACATTCCCCTGCTTTTTATTGAAACCAACCGAGAGCTCTTTTTAGTATCCTCGCTGTTCCTTTAAGTGCAATTGTCTGGAGCTCTTTTGCACTTGGTTCACCAGAAATATTAGTTAGGTAGAACTTCAGGTTCTTCTTCATAAGCACTGTAGCACCTACAATAACTGGTATGATTGATATCTCCTTAATATTCCAGTTTTTTTTTTAAATATTATACATGAGACCTTTATATTTGGTCTGTTTATGCGTATGCCTATACCTGTGTGTGATGCAAACAATGTTCTTGAGAAAAAATTGATAAGAGTGTTCAGTTATTAGGTTAAGAACCCATTCTTTGTATTTAATAAGCAGCTTTCTTACATAAGAAATGGTGTTTGATTGTTTCTAGTTCCTTTGCTGCGGAAGCCACGTGTTCATGTCTATAGAGTCGATTTATCGTGTACATTAGATAGATGTCGTTCGTGGGAGATAAATTGCCAGTTCATCGCCATAAATACATTGACAGAATCTAATATATATATATATATATATATATATGTGTGTGTGTGTGTGTGTGTCTGTCTGTCTGTGTGTGTGTGTGTGTGTGTGTGTGTGTGTGAGAGAGAGAGAGAGGGAGAGAGAGAAAATAAAATAAATATAGGTATATATGAATTCAGTTATCAGTTCAATAAGGAAAAAAACACCAACATGAAAGGGGATACTATATATAAAAGCATTTATAGCCAATCTTTCCATTGATGTTTTTCCTTACTGAACTGGCAAATAAATTCATATATATATTTTTTTCTATAACTTTCTTTATGTTTCGCCCCCGCATGTTCAGCTTCTTATATTTTGATAGGTCTCGATATAAAAATCCTTTAGCGTAAGGGATTAAGATGCTTGACTGAAATACATAAGGTCCGGGGTTCGAATCCTAACAACAGTCAAGCTACGCTGAAGAGGGATGGGACCCCGAAACACGTGTATACGTAGATTACTGTTTTTAAAAATAATAAGTAAATACAAAATATGTCCAAATAAAAAATGGGCGACTTTCTAAGAAAACACCGGATCCCGAGGCGGAGACGTTAACATTAATATCGTTTTAAAAATCAACAAAAGAAACTACGTAAACAGATAAACGATAAAAACTAAGCAGTAAATTGTCTATGACATCATAGCGTAAGGGATTAAGGTGCTGGACTGAAATACATAAGGTCCGGGGTTCGAATTCTAACAGCAGTCAAGCTACGCTGAAGAGGGGTGGGACCCCGAAACACGCATGTACGTAGATTACTGTTTTAAAAAATAATATATATATATATATATATAACTACTTCATTTACTCACATAAAATTAATATACGAAAGTATTAATTTATGCGTAAGCTTTAAGTATTTACTTCAAAAGTGCTCAATACGTATGTAGAGCTAGTTAGTAAGTTATATGTGTGTGTACATGCGGGCAATGTGAGTTTTATTTAGATTATCATATATTTAGATTAGGTTTCATTTTCTGTGAAATATAGAGAGCTAAATTGTGCAAAGTTTACAATAATTACTAAACAACGTTTTCAAATTTTAGGGAATAAAATTTGGTGCAATTTTGAAAATTAATCGAATTTGCTTTTCCTTTTTATATTTTCTAAAAAAAAAAAAAGCAATTTTAATTCTAGTCAATTTTCTCTAATTCAAATCATGATTTGATTTGGGAATATTTCTGACACTCTCATAAAATTGCGTCTACCCAAATTTCTTTTAGTTTCACATTTCATTGCCATAATCTTTAATGAAATATAATATTGAGTATTACACACTGACATGAAAAAAATTGTCGTCCTAGAAAAGACAACATGATTCTATTTCCGTTTGATGAAAACCGGTTTTCTTTTCTTGTCTCAGGCCATCTACTAGTTGGCCAGTTGTGTAGAAATCTCAAGAGCAATAGGAGTCTTCCATGATGTCTGAAAGTAACACAATGTTCAACGAGCGAGATCGGAGATGCGCCACTGTGAAACTTATGCACTATACCGATCCAAGTTATGACAACAAGGCCATTGCCAGCACTCGCAATGCAAATCTGGACGGCTAAACGCTTGAGGGCATAGTTCAACGAAGTTTCCGGTCAATGTTAAGGTCTTTGGTGTGGTTTCTAATGAGAGCCTCATCATGCCACGTCATATCTTCGAAGTTGGCTTGAAAGTAAACACCAAATTTTACCTGGATCTGCTGAAGAGTGTGGTGATCCTCTGGTGCAATCAGGTGGCCGCTGGAAGACCCTGGGTGTGGCAGCAGGACTTGGCGCCGGCCAAAGAGACCCAGGCCTGGCTTCAGAAGGAATGCTATCACTTTGTACCCTTTTTTTTCACTGCGCCCCTCCTCTCCAGACCTGAACCTGCTCGACTACTTCGTTTGGTCATACGGCAAGAACATCACCAACATGACCTCCTACAACACCAAACTCAGTCTGATCGCTGCCATTCGTCAAGTAATCAATGAGCTCCCGCTGACGCTCCTGGAAAAGGCATGTTCCCAGTTCCGGACCCATATCGAGGCGCATCTCTAATATCGCTCGTTGAACATTGTGTCACTTTCAGACATGATCAAAGACTCCTATACCTCTTTGCATGTGTTCACAATTGGCAAACTAGTAGATGGTCTGCAGCAAAAAAGAAAACCAGTTTTCATCAAACGAAAATGGAATCATGTCGTCTTTTCTAAGGCGACAGTTTTATTGTTCCACCCTACATACAATCATATGTAGTTTAGAGAATATATCTTATGCTTACAACTAATACTAGTTTCGTACCTTTTATTTAATAAGTTTGAACATGAAATAATTTTGCTTTTTTGATTTCATATAATGATTGTTTCTATTATTGCAAAGCTTTGTATACACTTACTAAATTTTTACATGTTCCCCGTTAATGTCACGTTATACTAACCTATAATGTCACTTCATGGACTCTTATCGAAACTATTAAAACTCCTAACAGCTGAATCGCTATGACGAATCCAGAAGCAGTATCTACACACTTGTTGTTTTATTACTTTTCGGCCTTTCAAGCCACAACAGTTATGTTTCTTAATTAAGTTTGAATTATGTTTCCTGATTTTATTAAGTTTACCTGTTTAGTAGCAGGTGTTGGTCAAAAATATGGAAAAGGAAATGTAAAAGCTTTATTAAATGCATTCTGTTTTAAAAGTGTTTATATTATAATTCTTCTACATGAAAATCACCATTTATCAAGACCCAGAAGATACTCGAGGTCAAGTTGCCCGTTCGACAATACTGTGATGATTCATAAAGGTGGAAACTGGACAGAATTTGATTGCTTAAAACTTATTTACATTAGACTTGAAAACGAATATTTTATTACATTTCTTTACTTTGTTCGCTTGTGTTTCGTTTATTTGTTTATTGTTTCAATTTTCCCTATTTTTCTCCCCTATTTTAACTTAAATTTCTACAACGAAACGTAAATTTTAATCAACGCATTTCGATTAATTGGTCGTCTAGCTTCAAATCAGCCATGATAAATTTAGTTTAACTTTTAAGACAGCATATATATATATATATATATATATATATATATATATATATATGACCCGAAACACCAGTGTACGTAGATTACTGTTTTTAAAAAATAATAAATAAATACGTCCAAATAAAAAGAGGGCGACTTTCTAAGAAAACACCGGATCTCCAAGGTGGAGACGATAACCTAAATATCGTTTAAAATGTCAACAACAAAACTATATATATATATATATATATATATATATATATATATATATATATATATATATATATATATATTCCTATAAATTCGGGTTTCTTTTGTGTGTATTGATATTCATATTAAAAACCCTCTTTTCTATTTATTTAAAAAGAAAATACAATTTTCTTATATATCGGTTGTGGAATTGCAGTCACTAGCAGAAGATCTAGCTAATTTACATATTCTTTTAAACATTCATTTTAATTCATTCCCTATTAGTTTTTTCGGTTTTCTTATGGGATGATCATCTAGAGTTAAGTATTACGTGTAATTATATTCATGCAGATATTCTACATGATTTATACTTGCATAATATTTGCGTAAAGAGTTTACATCAAACACAAAATTGTTTCCATATATATTTTTGTTGCATCTATAAAAGTGAAAGTGTCTGTCTGTCTATCTGTGTGTCTGTATAATTTCCCTACGTAATAACTTTGTCAATTTTTAGTCTACAGATTCGAAATTTGATATACAGGGTACTAAGATTTGGGAAAATCTATGTGATCGGGTTTCGGCCACAAATTTGGCTGTTAAGGGGTCAAAGTTCAACGATTTGACCTTTTAGAACTCTACCAAACCCCTCCGACAATTTGGGGTCTAAACACTTGAAGTTTTAGATATAGATTCCTTGGAAGTGTATCTAACTCAATAACTCGATTTGAGCTCAAAAAATAAATGTTAAGGGAACATAATAAGGGTCAAAGTTAAAAAATTGACCTTTTTTTTTTTTTTTTTTGCTAAGCATACACCTCCAAACACCCGGGCAACGTCGGGATGAAATGCTAGCATATTTATATAAAAGAAATATGGTTCGTCTTTGGAATATGTATATATAATTTTATAAATAAATAATTAAATATATGTATATATATATTGCGTGGATTTAGACAGCATATTTTCATTCAGGCATGCATTGTTAAAAACATCAGAAAGTTTCTATTTAGTGACACTTTTTTATGTTTTCAAATTTTCGTAATGGCATATGTTTAATGTATATACAAAAAAGATAATAAGAAAAATTGAACAAATAAAATAAACTATTACCAAACAGAAGCTTTCTTTTGTTTTAACAATGTGTGCCTTAATATATATATATATATATATATATATATATATATAAATATATATATATATATATTGTTATATATTGTTATATATAAGGTAATAAATATGTATTGGAAATATCATAGCTATAAAATTCCTTTAAGAGATAAAAGTTAAGCCATTTCTAGTGAATGAGAAAAAAAAAACGGTAAACTCGCACACATGCATAATTTCAATTCTCCTGTTCGTTGAATACTCTCATAGGCATTGATTATAGCAAAACGCTTACATGGCTTCGTAAATATCTAAATCCACTTCCATTTAAACGTTAACTTCCGGTGGTTGAGCAGAAGAACGCTAGATCGCAAAACATGTTGGCTTGGTTTGAACTTCAATTGCTGCACTGATGTTTGCGTAAGCATGAAACACTAGGGTCTACATGTATGAAGTTTTATTACATTTTATTGAAAAACATAAGCATACTTTTTATTTGTTTTATATAAGCATTTATATATTGCTACACATTTATGAGCATGTTTTGGTCATCCAGTTATAAGTAACTAGAGGCCTGTTCAAGACATATTACATATACAAATGTAGAGTCCGTAATGTAAATTGGAAAAATTGGAAAAAAAGATTGCTGCACATTTAAATCAGGAGGTTAATCATATTATATTTCATTTTTTCCTTTTTTAGTTATTTAAATTCCATTGTGTTATTTTATTTTTAAATATCATGTGACTAACTAGATGATTTAAATGCGCGGAAAAATTTTTCCCAATTTTTTTAAATTTCCATTACGGATTCCACTTTTGTATGAGTAATATCGCCTGGCAACGTCTCTAGTTGCTTGTAACAGGCTGATCGAAACATGCTCATTAAAGCCTAGCGATATGTAAATGCTTACGTAAAACTAAAAAATTGTACATCTTGCCCTGTTAAGCGTTCTTTTTTTTAAATCTCGTTAAAAATTCATTGTTTGCTTAACTTCTGAAAAATATTGAACTGGAATAATTATATATATTCGCAAGTTAAAGGAAAAGGCAACTACACCAGTCCTGCGCGGGATATCTCTCCTGGAGGCACGTGAGCCAGGGTTTCTGCGTTCGCCGATGACATCACCATGTTCGTGTTTTGCCCCACGGACATCCAAGAGATGACCGAGGCGCTCGCTCGCTACGAAGAAGTTACAAGGGCCGTCTTCAATCGAATCAAGTCGATGGGTCTGCGGTTGGGTGCCTGGATCGGAGTAAATTCGCTTCCTGAAATCTTGAGTTGGACCGACAGCCCAGTCCGGATTCTCGGTGTGTATGGTTTGGACCGCGTCCCCAGCTGAAGAAAAACAGGTTGGAAGTAGAGACCAAGGTCGAATCGTCTGTTGAGACTTGAATTTGAAGGAAACTTTCCTTGAAGGGTCGGGCGGAGGCGTGTGCCACATACGTCTTCCTGCTCATCCTTTATCATCTGTCTGTACGCCGAACCAGCTTACAGAAGCACCTCGATTAACTCTTGTGGAACGAGGATCAGCATTATGTTTGCAGAGAGGTCTGTGTTCAAAGTCCGAGCGAGGGAGGCTTGGGACTGCCCGGTCTCCTGTGTCACAAACACGCAAAGAGGTTGGCCTTCCTGAGCCGTGCGCTATACGAGGACGTTCCCAGGGCTACTGCGGTTTGGAGCGCATTTCCAAATCTCATATCTGACCCCTCGGTCTCCGCCGGGCTTCGACCGAGGAGGGAACAAAAATTCTATGCCGAATGCCAATCCGCACTTCGAGCGTTGCCGGGACCAGTGTCCTCGAACAATCTAGGAACAGGCTTTATCGAGATTTAGTGGGGCGTACCGCAAAGGATCCTCTTGTGAACTGGATGGGGATGTAGTTAGAGGAGGTCCGCTCCCAGTTGAGTTGGGCGCCGGGACGGGATTTTCTTACCAACTCTGAATTTTACATTACCTGGCGATTTGTCGGAAACGCACTCCCCTCTTTGACGAACTAAGCATGTACAAAGATGAGACTCGGTTCTATTGTTTGCGCTGCGACGAAGGCAAGGTCGAAAGAGTTAGCCATGCATTTTTTCGCTGCAGCCGATTTCAGACCTTCTTAGGGTAGAGAATGAGGTACTGTGGTAAATGTTGCAGTCAAGAGTAAGTTTCCAAAGTTTTTCATAATAACTTTAGTCACAAAGACCCTGTGCCCTCCCCTACCCAACTTTTCATTCGGCCTTGCGCCTAAGTTTGTTTACGATTGTGATTTTTTGCTTTTATGTTTTGAATTTACTCATAATCTAATTGAAATTTTTTTTCATGAGAAAATAAACTACATTCAATGGAATGATTATATATATATATATATATATATATATATATAGAGAGAGAGAGAGAGAGAGAGAGAGAGAGAGAGAAGGAGAGAGAGAGAGGGAGAGAAGGGTGAGGGATTATCAATCAAGTTTTCATAGGAGGAAACATAACAAAACCATACATCATATCATACCTATAGAGCTTATCATAATTGCAATACTCAGAGCACAGTACCATTAAATATATTTTACTGAAACGTTGCTCATGTTTATAACAAACTCGCTCTCCTCTCTCTCTCTCTCTCTCTCTCGCTCTCTCTCTCTTTCTCTCTCTCTCTCTCTCTCTCTCTCTCTCTATATATATATATATATATATATATATATATATATATACAATTTAAAATAGGCGAACAGACCTAGAGGCTCAATGTTTCTTATCCGGGCTTTCTCAAGAGAAATGTTAAATGACCAGAGATTCTTATGTTTATATGCTATATATACTAATAGGGAGAGTCTTTATGTAAATTAAACATCTATATCAAAAACACTTGTAAACGTTTTTTTTTAATTTTTTAATTTTTTATTTCCATACTTTGTGGACCAGGCGCGAACGCAGTCCCATATCAAATCAAATTTACTGAGAGTTTGAATGCACAACGCGATTGTGGGTGATGACTTTATAATTTTGAGAGTACCGTTATCTTGTTCTGTATTCCAACTTTCCACGTGCAGTTTTTTCAAGTATCATAAATTAGGATTTGTTCAACTGGGTTCGCTGTCAAAAAAAACCAAAAAAACAACTCAATTATGTGTCAACTTTCCAATAATTTTCATCATTTTCGTAAAAAAAAATATTTATGAAATCATTACAGAATTAGGTCGGAAGTTCAATTTTCTAATTTCATGGAATTGGCCAGCATTTGGGGACTTTTTTTTTCTTTCGCTTATTGCCATAAAATGACGTGAATGGCAATTACTGTTCAGCTCTACAAATTATCTTCTTGGCCTGACATTAAATTAAATGTAATATTGGATTTTAGAATATTTTTTACTCGGGGCGTTTTTGTTTTGGTTTTTTTTTTTTTTTTTTTTTGGAGGAATATCAAAACATCACAGATCTTAAATAACTGATACATGTACACGGATGGTTTGCAATATTTGGGAATCAGATATACATACTCACATAAACACATACATATGATGGATGTATGCTTGTTAGATGACCATAACTATCGCTGAATGGTTCACAAATAATGGAAATCAAAAGACACTAAGTTTAAAGAGTCAACAACTTTTCATCGTATGGTCACGGTTCATTTAGGCCCCGGAGAGCATTTAAGGATAAGGGTTAATGGGTACCGTAATGATGGAAATTTGATAAGTAAATTTATTTTCGATTTGGCATAATGAAAGTGTATGCATGTTTCTTTCTTTTCTCTTTCTCTGTCTTTCTTACTTCTTTTTTTTTTTCTTATTACTCTCTTTTTCTCTCTTTCTCTCTTTAAAAAAGAATTGCTTTAAATTGTTGAAGCCGGGAACACTGCACAAGACGGTCGCGTGCCAGCGACGCTCATTGCAGTTTGAGCCGTCCGCGACGGACGCAGGTCTACAACCACCGAATAAAATAAGGCTTGCCGCATTAATAAACCTTGTGCTCGTGGGGGGGGGGGCGTTAACGAAAAGTATTATTATTATTATTGAAAAACATGAGGACTTACGTAACTTTTGTCAATCAGATGATTTAAACCAAGACTGGCAGTTGTTTATAAAACTCCAGCAAGTCAAAGTCAATTAAAGAACATAGGTGCTCAAAGGGAAAACATGTCTAATTGTCATTATCAGCAAAATTGATAACCACAATAACATTCGACTTGTTTGAAAATCATACGTTTCTTTCTCTCTCTCTCACACACACACACACACACACACTCTCTCTCTCTCTTTCTTTCTTTCTTCCGTTCTTTCCTTTTTATCACCCTCTTTCTCTCTCTTTTAAAGAGAGAAGAATTGTCTCCGGTTTGGCGAACGCCAATCCGCCCATGACCTCACCGTCGACCTCTCATCAAAGACTATAAACGCAAATAACGTTACTTATAATCTCTCACTGAGCACACCGTATACGATAGTCGCGTGCCAACGACTCTCATAGCAGTTTGCGCCAGCCGCGACAGACGTGAGTCTACAATCACCGAATTTAAAATATCCCTTAAATGTAAAATAAATAATTCTATATTTTATATATTTTTAAAATGCCTTTATTCACTGCTTTGTACAAGCGTTCAATTTCATCAAGTGTTCGATTTCAGCAAGCAGGCCCTGTCATCTACGACGATAAAATGCTGCCCGTTATGACGCCGACCAAAAAAACCAGAGACGAGACTCATCAGCAGATGTAGATGGCGTCAACTCTAGCAATTCATCTTTGATATTTCTATCGTCCATGTACCTATCATTTGATCGTATCTAATACCAGAGATCTGGTTGCCAGGATAAAACAATAGGTTTAAGAAAAACTCTCGCCGGGTTCACGACCTATAGCGTTACAAGAGGACGGCTCATCGAAAACCTGTTCATGTTCGACTTCACAATAAGCATGTCATAGTCAGATGGGAAGCAGCTCTGTGGAATTGTGTCTCACAGACGAACAGTTCTAAGAAAAAAGTGTGTTTATGGAATTTTTGCACAGTTAGAGAGAGAAATTGCTAATAGTCGCTATAGCTAGTCGGGTGCTTGCCACAAATGACTTACAAGTATTATAAATCGAGTGCTACCACAACAAATATCTTTTACAACACGAAAAAATAAAACCCGGAAGTAAGTTTTATAAAACAACAATATGTGGGAATCAAGTTCTCAACACAAACACAAACGGGTGACCTTAAAGCAAACACGATTATCGCCCTTTAATTCTGGCAATATCATTCTTTGCCACCTTCACTTCCGGTTTGTATCATTCTTTCTCTTTTCCCTTGACCTCTCAACTATGGCAGATGTGACGATAAACGCTCTCCGGTTTGGCGAACGCTAGTCCGCTTAGGACCTCCCCGCCGACCTCTACTCAAAGACTATAAACGCAAATAACGTTACTTATAATCTCTCACTGAATTCTTACTATTATCTATTTTGTATCTACTGTAAATAAATTTATTTGGTGATGGTTTTTGGTTTCGTGTCTCCAATTCAAGGCCTTTCTTTATTCTCCCACTTTTTTTTATTTTTGAAATCGCAACTTTATAATATATATGAATCGATAAAAAAATTGACTCTATAATATTATCTGCAAAATCTGCAAAAATTAATCATATTTAAGTTTATCTTACGACCGGGCTACGCATGGTATCCCTGCTAACTTAGATAAATACTTTTGCAGTTTTAACAAAAGAGCTACAACAATATCAGGGCATTTCTATTTACCCTGAACATCCACAGAATTCCAATATCAATGTATTACGTATGAAGGAGTTCAATATGGATTTTCCACAGGTCTCGCAAGTAATGTTTAATCATATTACTAATTGTTATTAGCTGTCTTTCGGGGTTGACCGTTGGTCAGTGGTTAATAACACAGACTGACGACTTGAGAGTACCAAATTCGAATCTAGTTCGTTCCACTTAAGATGTAGCGACCGTCACGTAGTCCCTCCCTAAGTACCTTATGTCTTTTTAGAAATAATTCTGAGTAGAAAAATATCAAGGGGACCAATGCAAACAATAGAATCTTCGGATTCATACGATATGATAATTATAACTGACTTTGATTAAACAAACGTATAACAAAGGGAAGTAGTTATTTGAGAACGAATCTTTTTTTAATCGCATGCAAACACATATGCAATATATTCTTGACAAGTGAAACGACACTCCTAATTATCGGATAACAGCAATATTAATTTATTTTAAGTAGAGTGGTTATTGTATAGAACAGGACTAACTCTTCGTGCCAAGTATACCATGGCTATACAGGTGCACGAGTTTTGCTATCTATCTATTCGCAGCAGTTCTTGACTACAGTTCTGAATTTTTTAGATGTGGGCTGATTCGTTATACTACTTGTTTTAATTTGACTATTGTTCTCATCTTGAGTGTTATTAGTGCTACGTTTCGGTTGGTGTAGCCCCCGACCTTGGTCAGGCATGTTGTTTGCCATCTTGGAAAGGAAAGGAGAAAAGCTAAGCAGACCTAGCATATATATCAGCAGTATACGGAGATATCTTATTATAAAGAAAAACAAAAATTCTACAACACCTCCTTAAAATTTAAATGATAAAAGGGAGATAATCCCCTGTGAAATTTTTATTAAAGTTGCCTCCCTTGGCCAACCAATTCTTTTCACACATACGATACCAGGGCGACAAAAACAAAAACAGAATACGAAACCATCGACGGAGCCAGAAACTTTTCTCCTGACTTAGAGGGCGCCCGACCTTGCGCAGTCGTAGAATACGCTTAAGTATAATTTAATTTGTGCAGATTTCGTATTTATTATTACAGATTTAATTCTCTATTGAATATGTTGTGTTAACTTGATGGCATAACTAAAAGATAACACGATTTCAACTTTTCTTTCAACTTTCGCATTTTGTAATCATACCAATGTTCCTTTATTTCTTTTTAACTTGATGAATTCCGATTATTCTGACAAATAAGGGCGGTATAATTTCTAAAATTCACATAATAATTACGTGAATGATTCTGCGCTACGAAACAAGTACTGTCAAGAATTGAACATTTTAACATGCTGAAATAAATAATCGGTAAGATCGACAACATCTTGAAATTTGGAATATAGACTTTTTGTCATGTATATACATATATACATATATATATACATATATATATACATATATATATATACATATATATATATATATATATATATATATATATATATATATATATATATATATATAAGGTGAATTACGAAACTTCTGCTCCCCAGTTGTGTGTTGACTCTAAATTCTTTCTTTAATCAAACATGCATACTCATAATTTCTTCTAATTTCAGTATTTACTTTCGTAGAACCACAAGAATATGTCGCACAAAGTCGAGAGGTGGAGTTTAACAAGCTCGCGCGATAGAAAGGGTTATACACTGGCTCTGCAAAAATAGCTTGTGCATCTTCGTCGAAATTTCTCGGTATTTCTAAGGCGATCAACTGCTTTCAAAGAGAGTATTAAAAGTTTTAGAGGATGCATCTCAAAGGGCTGATTAGGACCACCCCTTGCTCCGACGTATCAGAGCCATACGGACTGATTGTTTAGGATGTGTTCTGAACTGGTATAAAGAGAAAAGGGGGTCATTTATTTTCATTTTGTAAGGATATTGATAGCATACTGGTCACATATCTGACAGCGAATTAAGCGCTTGGGATTTGAATCTTAGTTTGAGACCCTTGCTACGGCTAACCATACTGAAACTATCCTTAAATGACTATATATATATATATATATATATATATATATATATATATATATATATAGAGAGAGAGAGAGAGAGAGAGAGAGAGAGAGAGAGATAGATAGATATAGTAAGTTATGAAAATATATATGGCAATTAAGCTACACAGACTATTCCGCGTTTCATTCTCGTGAGAATTCGTCTGGTAAGCCTGACGAATTTTCACGAGAATGAAACACGGAATATTCTGTATAGCTTAATTGCCATATATATTTTCGCAACTTACTACCTAGCTCTACCTAGGTATTGAGCACTGTTGGAATAAATACTGAAAAATTTACGCATAAACTTATATCTTCGTATATTAATTTATGTAATTAAATGAAGGAATCATATATATATATATATATATATATATATATATATATATATATATATATATATATATATATATATATACACGAGCAAACAGTTAATAAAACATGTTAAAAAACACTTGGAAAAAGAGTTAAAAACATATTTAATCTGAAAATGAAACACTTGATAAGTGGATAGTCCTTTATCCGCGGAGTTTTGAAGAAATGCTTTCCTTCTCATCAGAGGGTAGGAATTAGCAAAATGCAGGATCGGATTTTGCATGCAAAAGTATTTGATGAAACAACAAGATCTTACTTGAAAACAAAAAAAGTGAAGCAGAGGGAATATGGTGAAGAAAAAGGTGATTACACGTGAATGGATAGTCTGGTGGAAGATAAATAATCCAGTGACGCTAAAATCCAAATATATAACTTCAAGAAAGTTAATTGAATTTCCATTTGCACAAGTAAAATCCAAGGAAATCCCGTAATTGGAAGATGGTCCAAAATAATCCAAAGGCAGAAATCCATGGAATAATCCATGGAATAATTCACAAAAGTGTGTACAAGGGAAAAAGGGGGAAAAATTCCAATAATATTAATAAAAGAAAATAAGAAACGCTTTTCACTCTACTGCCGGGACATAAATATAAATAAGAAAGATCAGGGAAGAAGAAGAGGAAAAAAAATTAAATAGTGATAGAATTAAATATAAAATAGAAAAACAAATGTCAAAATGACCCAGACAGGAAATGTTAAAAAGCGCGAAAAAAATATAGAGGGCAAAATAATATAGGTCAACTGAAATGTACAGGTCATCACTTAAAAAAAATGTCAGCAAAAGTAGTTAGAAGACACTAAATGGAAAATAAATAAATTAATTAATAAATAAATAGAAAATAATAAATAAACAATAAATAAATAAATAAAAAATAAAAAATAAAAAATATAATATATATATATATACTGCTGATCAAACATTTAAGACCACTTAAAATCTTTAAAAAGAAACCTTTTTTTTTAAGGATAGATTTTAAACTCTACCGACTTAAGGTTACTAATACTACGATCTAAAAGGTTATGGAAACAAAAAGTAACATTCCAAAAATTGTATTCAAAATTTTCAATTTTGTTAAATTAGGCTTTTTACACATGATCAAAATTGTAAGACCAAGGATATAAATTGTTAGATTTATAGCAATTCTAATTTTTTAGTTCAGTTAGAGATTAGCAATCACTGTGTAAACGTGTTACCATGTCTAAAGCAAGAAATCTAACCAAAGTTGAGCGCTCTCGAATTCTAGGATTCCATAAGCAAGGTTTGTCACAGCGAGCAATAGCAGTTAAGGTAAATCGCAGTAAAATTGTTATTTGCAACTGTCTAAAACACACTGAGAATTATGGAAAAGAAGACTTCTTTGGTAGCCCCCCCCCACCCACCCAACATTTCTCCTGCATTGAGCAAGAGAATCAGACGGGTTGTTATGAATGACAGAGGACTTTCTTCTTGTCAAATTAAGTCGGTTACAGATGCTGGTTGCAGTCCAATAACCATCAGACGACACTTACAACAAAAAGGCATGGTAAATATAAAGCGTAAACAAATTCATCGATTGCTTCCACGTCACAAAGTGGATCGCTTAAGATTTGGTCGTGAATACTAAATCTGGGACGTTGAGAAGTGGAAGAAAGTCCTGTTTTATGATGAGAAAAAACTCAATTTAGATGGTCCTGGTGGCTTCCAGCGATATTGGCATGACAAAAATTTGCCTCTTGAATTTTTTTCCACACGTCATAGTGGTGGAGGGTTCGTAATGGTATGAGGTGCTTTTTCTTACAGAGAGACGATGGAGCTCCAGGTGGTGCGGGATCGTCAGAAAGTAGCTGGTTATGTTAGCATGCAACAAAAAGCATCTTTGATGATAAAAGGTCACCGTTTGTGTGATAATGTATGGTTATTTCAATAGGATAATGCTGCAATCCACACTGCAAGACGGACCTTGAGCTTTCTACAAGAGTCCATCTCTTGGGACATCCTGCATGCTCACAGGACTTGAACCCAATTGAAAATTTTTGACAGAGAGAGAGAGAGAGAGAGAGAGAGAGAGAGAGAGAGAGAGACTAGCTTCTTCGCAGAAGCTTTGGCAATGTTCTCAACAAAGAATGAACTTCGTGAAGCCATCTTCAGAAACTGGAGCAGGATCCCCCGCACTTTAATGGAAACATGAACAAAGCTTCTTTCTTAGAACTACACACTTGTGGAACTCTGTTCCGTCTGCCTGCTTCCCACCGGACTACAACTTGGATGTCTTCAAGTCCAATGTTAACAAATTCCTAATGAACCGCCCCCTTAAGTAAACACTTCATCAAATCTCCACACTAACGTAATGTACTTGCAATAACCCTTATCCCTGAGTGGCTTCCGGGCCTTGAAAAGTGGTGATCACTGTGTAAAAAAAAAAAAAAATTATTTCTAACATGCCCCAAAGAATTTTTAAAGTCATCAAAAGCAATGGAGGTAGAACTCATTATTAAGTTTTATTGTTGAATGTTTTCATACACTTTTCATACACTTTTTGTACAATTTAATAGAATTTTTGTCTCTGGTCTTATAATTTTGATCATGTGTAAAAAGCCTAATTTAATAAAAATGTAAATTTTAAAAATAAATCTTTGGAATGTAGCTTTTTGTTTCCATAATCTTTTAGATTGTTGTATTGGTAAACTTAAGTCGGAAGAATTTAAAATCTATCCTTAAAAAAAGTTTTTTTAAATATTTTTAAGTGGTCTTAAATTTTTGCTCTGCAGTGTATATATATATATATATATATATATATATATATATATATATATATATATATAACAACGGAGAGTATTAGCAAATTTAGCGGGTTTAAGTTGACTTTGTGGCTGGGTTCGAATCTCCCGACTGGCGGAAATTGTCATCCTACACTGGTGATCGCGTAAGCACGAAACACTTGTGTCCGTATGTATGAATAAAAAAAAGAAAAATATTACTTAATTATGATTATCAAGCCCTTTTAAGAATACTTAAAGATGAGCCCTGTCTGGTAAGTATAAACTAAGAGGCAGTTAATTAGCGTTTATGTGAGCTTCACGATTTCTGTTGTTCGAACACTCTGGATTGTCTAATCTCTCCGCCCGAATTAAGCGATTATTAGTTCTTAATTCCCTTAATTCTCGTTGCAATCATTTAGTGGCCTGGAGAGAGAGGCTTAACAAATGGAGGCAAAGTGACTTCGTCGTTGGGTTCAAATCTCCCGACCGGCAGGAATTTTCATCCTACACTGATGATTGCGAAAACATAAAAAACTAGCGGGTAAAGAAAATAATTATTATTTATATATATATATATATATATATATATATATATATATATATATATATATATATATATATATATATATAAATTGCGGTATAACTGTTTAACGTCTTAACAATAGCCACGATGACATATTTCAACTTTTTTTTATTCAATTTTCACCCCAAACAAAGCACAGTGCCACTTTGAAGTAGGGGGCTACTATCGGGGACATAATTTGCAGGGATATTATGAAGGGAGAAGATTAGCAAGATATCTGTTCACATTATACTTGAACTTCTGCATGTCAGTACAGTTGGGAAAGTAGAATCCTGGAACGGATTCCAAAGTCTAGCAGTTCTGGCGAAGAAACTACTGGAGTAGAAGGCTTTCTTACACCTAGGGATCTCTACTGCGAAGGGGTGGAATTTAGCTGCTTGTCTGGTTTGTCGGGGGTGTTCACGTCGAGGGTGTATAAGTGCTAGTAGTTCTTCAGAGCATTCACCATTAAAATACTTGTAGAACAGGCAGAGGGGTGCAACATTTCGTCGGTAGGACAGAGGCTGAAGCCTAGATGACAGTTCAGGACCTATAAGGTTGGCGACTCTCTTTTGAACCCTATCAAGGATTGAGACATAAGTAGCAGATGCACCAGCCCAAATGTGACAACAGTACTCCATACATGGGCGAATGGTGGCCTTATAGAGGTACAGGATACTTTCAGGCGTAAGTAGTTTTCTAGCAAGGTAGAGAGAGCCCACCTTCTTCGCAGCAGCTTTGGCAATGCTCTCAA
Organism: Euprymna scolopes; assembly: GCF_053919585.1. Taxonomy (NCBI): domain Eukaryota; kingdom Metazoa; phylum Mollusca; class Cephalopoda; order Sepiida; family Sepiolidae; genus Euprymna; species Euprymna scolopes. The sequence continues at coordinate 130,559,452 of NC_136495.1, forward strand.
TGTATCTATTGCAGTTGATGTTCCCTGTAAACGTTAGACCGACAAGTTTAAAGGAAGTACTTTCGGGTAATGTGTTCTTGGCCATTGCTATTGGTGGTAAAGAAGGTTTTTTTTTTTGTAATTATTGAAGGAAACAAGCTTATTCTTGACAGCATTGAATGTGGCCCTCCAGTTTTGTCCTCATTCCACTACAGATTAGAGATCATCCTCTAGTATTTCTGCCATTTCCTTAGATATGTGTTCATTTGTTTTCCTGTCGTGCCTCTTATAGAGTGGTGTCATTAGCATATATACACATCTCAGAAACAATTTTATCAGGGAGATCATTCATGAATAAATATACAGGGAGAGAGAGACAGGCAGACAGACAGACAGAGAGAGCGAGAGAATTTAAATGAAGTTTAGTTTTTATGGTTTTATTATAGAGTGATCATCTTTAGTTTACTCTCATGTGTAATTATATTCATGCAGAAATTCTACATGATTTATACTTCCATAATATTTGCGTAAAAAAGTTATAGTAAAAATAAATCTCTTTCTATATATATCTATGTATGCGTGTATATATATTTGTTTAAAATTTTTTGCCTACCAACCTCCTCTGTCAGATTTTGGTCTACAGACATAAAACATCCGAAACTTTACATTTGGGTTTTAGCCAGGGAAAATGGGTGCAAAATGTGAAAATTAAAAAAATGGAATTTGCCAGGTAAAGGTCGAACGACGAAATTACGAATATAAATGTGTAACGTCATAGCTATTTGTTGATGTTTTAATTTTTAAGCTTGTAGCACACATATCTTCATAGCTTAGGTATTAACGTCAAAGGAAGAAGTAAATCGTAAGCTAAACGTTTTTGTTTGGATTCTCGGTGGTGACGCGCAAGTCATTTTTTTTTTAATTTTTTAAATCATTACTATACATTGGGTCCAATATAATATAATAATCTATGCAAAATCTGCATTAATCAAAATATATTTATGCGTATTTTACGACCGGGCAATGCCGGGCTACCTGCTTGTATGAATATGTGTGTGTGTGTGTGTGTATGTTTGTGTGCGTGTGCATGTGTATGTATATTATACAGTAGCGTCCAAAACTAAGGGACAAAATTTTTAAACCTAATATTTGTTAGAAATAACAACCGTGGAAAGCTGAAATTTTGACAACTGGTAGTCGTTATCATCCATAATAACATACTAGGATTTGAATCATTTGCAAAGGATAGTAAAATTATTTATTTTCAAAATAGGAAAGTCCAAAAGTACGAGACAAAATTGAGAAAAACAATATAAACAGTATTCTATATTCAAATTTTTGAATTTCCTCTAAAAAATACGATTTACTTAGTCATTTGTAAACGTTGCATCAGCCGGCACCATGGCGAAACGCCAGAAACTTGATGACTCCGTGAGACAAGCTATTGTGAAGCTACACAAGGAAAAGAACACCATTAGAAAAAAAAAGGGTAGGAAAAAAACACAGTATTCGAGGCTCAAATAAAAACTTCACCCTTACAAAAAGAAAAAACAACAAAAACCACAACTAAGAAGTTGCTTTCAATTGTATCGCAAATACATAAATATCTCCCAAAAGATGTTAGAGAGTCAATTGAGAAGAAAGCTTTTAGTGAAGCTGCGATTGATTTTACCAAATCTAACACTGCTGAATATGCCCAAACCCAGTGGAATAGGGAAGAAAAATGGACATTGATTTGGTCAATGGAATACACAAAAATAAAATACCAAAAACTCACAGAAAGTTGTAAGCAGTGGCAAAAGATTTTTAAGCACCACTGCCCAAACAAGAAAGGGATTAAGAAGGAAAAGTTAACATGCCAGAAATCTAATTTTCTGAGAAACAATGTTTTTTTCTGGTGAGCAAATATCTCAGCTAAAAAAAGATGTCCATGAAATGGCTAAAAACAACATTTGCCCAATCAGCAATCCCCTCCTTATACCCAATATCTGCCAAACCAAACAAGAAGACACTACAACAAATTCTCACCTGACACAGCTCCCTGAGACAATGCCAACAAGTCTAAGTCTTAGATGTCTACCAAAAACAAACAAGAAATATACCCGACATGCCACTCCATCAAATAATGCAACATCTCCCCAGGAATCATTCCCAACAAACCCAACACAATTTAAACATGGGCAGACAAACCAACAGTATGTCCCACTTCAACGTGTGACATTTGACGCGAACCAGTTGGAACTATAGGAAGAGCTGGCAAACAGAATAGAAATAGCACGATGTCTAGCTGTTGAAGATCGGCCCAGACTGGTAAAAATTACTATGAATAAAGCCTTCAAGGTGCTTGTTTCAAAAGTCAACGATGCCCTCGAAAGAATAACTCCGATTAACGCACCATTGCACCAATAAATCATACAACATACGGGGCAGGGTTAGGGTTAGGTTTATTCAATTAAAACTCTTACCCAGCACTAGGAGGGTAAAAGAGGAAACATGAAGGCTAAATCATATAACCCAGCCTGGAAACGTAAACTCCAGCAGAAAATAGACAGACTCCGAAAGGAAACTGCCCAGATATATGCATTCCTATCCTGTGAAACCCCAGGCAAAAAACTAAATAAGAAGGTGAATAAGTTGAAAACTTATTATTCCCCCCAAGACCAAGCACAGCTAAGAGCTAAGTTGGCAGAACATCAGGTTGAGATAAAAGCCTTAGCTGCACAAATAAAAAATAAAACCAAAAACTTTGAAGCAAAAAGGATAAATAAACTTTTTACAACAAACCCAAGAATTGTCTATAGGAGCCTCGTTAAAGAAGAAATAAAGGTGAGCTCCCCATAAACACAATTAGAAGTTGAAAACTTCTGGAGGACACTCTATGATGGCAATAAAGTACATAAAGAAAACAAATGGATAAATACCATCTAAGAGGAAAACAAGGAGAAAGAAAAGATGGCAGCTCTAAAAATTACCAAGGAGGCTGTCTGCAGGAAGGTAGCTCAATGCAATAATTTCAAGACCCCAGGAATAGACCAAATACCAAATTTCTGGCTGAAAAAAAACTGAGCGCACTTCATCATCACTATGTCAAGGCATTCAATAGAATCATCAGTGGGGATGAAGAGCCGCCTGAGTGGTTTACTGTAGGCAGTACATCACTTATTCCCAAAAATGAGGACACCCACATGGCTAGCAAATATAGACCAATCTGCTGCCTCACAACAACCTACAAGCTCCTAACAGGGATAATCGCTGATGAAACATACGACCATCTGATTGCTGGTGATTACCTTGAAAGTGAGTAGAGGGGTGTACGAGGAAAAAGCTAGGCACAAAAGACCAACTCCTTGTAATCAGAACCATATTAGAAGACTGCAAGAGACGACAAAGAAATCTGTCAATGGCCTGGATTGATTACAAAAAGGCCTTTGACAGTATACCTCATTCCTGGATACTTCGCTGTTTGGAGTTGTACAATGTGCACACTGATATTACATCATTCCTTCAAAAACAAATGGCCAGATGGTGCACCTCAATTACATTACAGCACACGGAAGGAAGGATACAGACCCCAAACAAGCAAGGAATATTCCAGGGAGACGGCCTCTCACTGCTCCTTTTCTGCCTCACAATGGATCCACTAAGTAAGCTACTTAAGAGATCCAATGCTGGATACAATCTCAGCATGGGCAGAAAGAAGGAAGAAAATAAAAGAGTAAACCATCTACTCTTTATGGACGACTTGAAACTCTATGCAGAATCCGAGAAACATCTTGCCTCTCTGATAGGCATTATTAAAAATTATACAGAGGACATCTACATGTAATTTGGATTCGACAAATGCGCTAAGTGCACCATAAAGAAAGGAAGAAAGACAGCATCAGAACATCTTAATATTGACAATGGCTCTATTGAAGACCTTGAAGAGGATGCTGTCTATAAATAACTGGGAGTAGAGGAGAATGAGACACTTGAACATGGAAAGATGAGAGAAAAAGTGCAGGGAGAATACTTCAAGCGACTTAAAAAAAATTCTCTCATCAGAACTATCACCAAAAAACAAAATTACTGCCATCAATCAATTGGCAATACCCGTTGTCTCTTATGGATTTGGCATAATCAATTGGCCACAAAACTGCATCAATAGCCTTGATGTAAAAACTCGGAAAATGCTGGCCCTTCATAAAGTCATTTACAAACATTAGTGCATGGACAGGTTGTACTTACCACGGAGAGAAGGTAGTTTAGGCCTCACTGAAATAAATCACGCATACCGAGCTTCAGTGGTAAGCATAGGCCAATATATCAAATGTTCTTCTGATCCCAAAAATAAAAATGGTGAATGAACATCACACCAAATGTTTGCCCCAGCAGGCGTCAACTACAAAGCTCGGTGAAAATTTCAGTGGTAACACACTGGACAACACAATAGAAGAATATGACAACCCAGCAACCCTAATCGCCCGAAAGAAGAGAAAGGAGTATACACAAAGAGAACTGAAGACAAGACTACTAGAAGGATGGCAACAACATAAGAGAGCAGGCAGGTTCGTGGAAGACCTTTACCAGAGCTACATTGACAAGGAGGCCTCACTACAATGGCTTAAAAGTGACAAATTTCCATTTGATGAAGAACGATTAATTATAGCTGCACAAGACCAAGGCTTACTCACAAATGGATTTAAGAAAATGGCTGGTCTACAAAAAATCGAACAATGCAGATTCTATCACTCAGCTGTTGAAATCCCAAGCCACCTAATGTCTGGATGCAAGATCCTTCTAGCCGATGGTCATTACACTGCTCGCCACAACAAAGTATGTAGATACTTACATTGGAAGATCTGTGGAGAGATGCAACTAGATAGGTCGGCGAACATCTGGGAACATGAACCACCACCGATCACATCAAATGAAAAGTGGCAGTGTTCTATGACAAAGACATACAGTCAGGCAGATACATAAAAGACAAGGCCATCAAGCCAGATATAGTAATATGGAACAAGCCCGAAAGGACTGCACTCATTATCGACGTCACAGTTTCAAACAACTTTGGTCTTAATCGAGCAGAACGGGAAAAGATAACAAAATATCAGGACCTAAAAAAATGATCTAAAAACAACATGGTCTCTGAAAGAAATAAACATTATACCAGTTGTGACAGGAGCAACTGGCCTAATTAAAAATACTTAGAAGCAATCTCTGGAAAACCAAGCTGTAAGGAAATACAGATAGCAGCCATAAAGGGAACAGTATCTATTCTTAAAAGAGCCCTCGGATATAAATTTAAACTATAATAGAATCAAGTGTTAGCCCCAGAAAGGAGCCCCTTGATCTCTTCAAGTTAACAAAAGTAAAATAAAAAAATAAAAATAAGAGAGATTTCCGAGAAAGTGAAACGTTTCAAGGGTGTTGAAGGCAGGGTTGTTAAATCCTACAATGATACTGGCAAAATAGTTAGTGCTTTTAAAAACGGCAGACCCCGCAAAACTTCGGCAAGAGAAGATCGAATAATGCAGCGTATGTCATTATAGGACCATTTTAAGTCTTACACAGAAATTAAAAGGGTTATGAATAAGTACCTCATGTGTTAATGTGTCAAGACAGACTTTTTCTAGACGACTGCAAGAAAGAGTGCTGTTTAATCGAACCCCAGGGAAGAACCCACTTGTTATTCCGAAGAATAAGAAGAAGAGATTAGAGTTTGCAAACAGGTATGTAATTTGAATATATGAAAATTGGGCAAAAGTATTTTTCAGTGATGAAAGCGAGTTTAATTTATTTAGAAATGATGGAAAAACAATGTAAAGAGACGTATTGGTAAAAGATTAAGTGTACTAAGAAAACTGTCAAGTTTGGGGGCGGAAGTGTCATGGTATTTGGAATGTTTTCTAGCCAAGGTACAACGCTTCTTGTCCAATTACAAACTTGGGTAAATGCGCAGATCTCTAAAAACATTGTTCAAGATCATGTGTCAATCATACAGAATTCAGGTTTCGATAGGGCTACCTTTATGCAAAATAATGCCCCATGTTACAAGGCAAAGATGGTAATTCTAAGGTTACAATCAGGATTCGGTTATGGGGTTCGAGAAGGAGTGAGTCACTCGCTCGAAAACAGCTGTTTCTGCCCTCTTCTTTTACAAACGACTACACCTGGCCTCTCGCCACCAATGTCACACCGCACATTTGCTATCTCTGCACAGTTTCAACCACAATGCCGCTCCTCCATCCAGGAACTCTGTCGGTTTTGCAGTCAACTCATATCTCTCGACGGGGAAACTCACTTTCTCCGCTATCACCTCTGCTTCCTCCACGAGAATATCGTCAATGGACGAACTAGTGGCCTTGTTCACTCTCCAGTCTTTACTCAGCACCGTCTTCAGCACGGCAGTCATAATTTGGGGGGCTGAGCTCAGCCCAAAGCCTAACCTTGTCAGGCAATACATCTTCCCCTTGTATCGGACCAATGTTGCCAGAGTTTTTCATCTACATGGATCTGGGGATAAGCCGACTTCAAGTCGACAATCATCCTCCTCCATTTCCTCATAACCTTTTCGCATACATCAATCCCCTTTCCAGTGTGGCAGGCTACGTGCCTGTTTTATTCTCTGAAATCTAGTACCGATCTAGCTTTCTTCTTGGTGGGTTGAACAACCGCCAGTAATGGTAGCACTCCTTTTTCTTCCCCTGTCCACGGTTTCAGAATTCCCTCTTCTATCCACCTCTCCACTTCTTCCTCGAATCCTTTTCTTATTTCTCCCTGCAGTGTTTTCTTATAGCAGCTTACTTTGTTTCGTAGTTCTGGAGGCTCGGAGATCCATTTCCATTCCACCGTCCACCTCTTGCCATCGAACCTCACTAAGAAATCCTCGTCTTCGATGCAGCAAGCCTCCAGTTTTTGCGTTCTGATATTTCTATCACCTTCAACTTCTGCAATCCCTACTGCGCCGAGGCGTCCGAAAGTTACTTGGCCCCTCTCAACGTAGCGCCCTCCCCAGTTGGTTGATCTCACTTACACCTAAAACCACATCAACATCACCGATCAGACGATCCAACACGAGGGCTCGCAGTTCGATGGGCACACCTTGCACTAGTACTTCTGCTGTTGTCTCTCCTAGGCATTTTACCTCCCTGCCATCCACAGTCTTAATACTCCTGGCTCTGCTCCATGACCTAGCGACATTCTTCACTACCAACGTCGTGGTGCAGCCTGTGTCAACAAGGGCTATGGCTCTCTTCCCATTGACTACTACTGGTTACTGAGGCAACGTTTCGTTGTGCGCCATTTCAACATAAAAAGGGGAACCACAAGCGCAATGGCTGCCCTTCACTCGTTTCCCTGGTCCCGCGAAGTGACACAATAGCGGCTAATGTGCCCCACTCGTCCACATCGGTAGCAGGTGACTCCTGGTTTCGGCTCTTTGCAGTCCTTGAGCAGGTGAGGGCCTGACATCGGAAGCACTTGATAGCAATCCTGCCAGTCTCCGCAGCAAAGACTCAAAAGACTCGCCAGTCCATCTCAAACTTGTAAGCTTGCCGAGTGCTTCAAACAGACTCAGCGAAAGCCAATTTCAATCTTTTCTCCACTGAGGCAAGGTCTCCCTTATCTTCATCGCACATCTGCTGGTAAATTGTAAGGGCTTCCCCCTCTAAGTATAACGGCAGCAAGGTGACCACGTCTTCGATTTTTTGCAGCCTTGCCACCATCTTTAATTTTTCCAGCCATTTAATTAGGTCACCCTTCCCAGTGAAGGGTCTGAAAATCTGAGTGTTCAGTCTCGTCAGCCATTATAATCTGCTTGACAAGCCGAAATAGCTTCTAAGATTACGATCAGGATTCGGTCTGGGTTCAGGAAGGAGTGAGTCACTCGCTCGACAACAGCACGTTTCTGCCGCTTCTTTTCCAATCGACCACACCTGGCCTCTTTCCACCAATGTCACGCCGCACAATCTGAACGTCAGCAATACAAAATACTTTTCGAGAGATGTTCACGACTCGTTTCTTTTTTCCCCTTGCAGGGAATTTTTCTCAGCTTTTATATCCTCCTATCAAAAAAAAAAGGAAGAGACAAGAAAAACAAATAGCTTCTCCCATCATGCCCTGCCTCCCCAAGATGCCCTTCGGGTATATAAATGAGCTAGCCATCCGTTCCTTCTTCTTTCCCAAAGAGTGATGTAGATACGCCCGGTACGTCGTATATGACTTATTTTTTTTGTTTTGTTTTTGCTTCTAACCATAACCTAGCCTTTAACGGTACCTCCCCCCTTCGCATATACCCCACAGTAATGAGTTACCTTAGCAAGCAAGATTTCGAAAGTCCTGACTTAAATCCAATAGAAAATCTTTGGAAGACCTTCGGAGTTAAAGTTATGGAAGGAAATCACACTAACACGGAGGATTTGTGGGTTAAGGTTCAAGAAGAATGGTTTAAAATTAGTATATAGGATTGTCAAGAACTGATTCGTTCTTGTAGTCAAAGATGTGCAGCTGTCATTGAGAGCAATGACTCATTTACTAAATATTGATTGTACATGTATTTTTATTGTTTGTTTTTTTTGTTTTGTTTTTTTTGCTGTTTACATTGTTTTCTCAATTTTGTCCCTTACTTTTGGATGTTCCTTCTTTCAAAATAAATAAATAATTATTATAATTCTTTCTCTATCCTTTGCAAATGATTCAAATTTTAGTATGTTATTATGGATGATAACGACTAGCAGCTGTCAAAATTGCAACTTTTCACAGTTGTTATTTCAAACAAATATTAGGTTTTAAAATTTTATCCTTTAGTTTTGTACGCTACTGTATATATATATATAGGCATGACTCAGAGGCTAAGGAATGAGGGTGAAGAGTTGTATGTTTTGGTTTCGATTCTAGTTGATGGCGCTCAAGTCGTATATTTATTTTACTTGTGATCTCACTACTATATTTTAGGATTAATAAAATAATCTATACATAATTGGCTCTATAATAATGAATACGTAATTTGCATGAATTAAATATTATATTTAAGCGCATCTTACGTTCAGGAACCGCCGGGTGACCTGCTAGTATATATAAAAGCCAACAAAACGAAAGTCCGAATCAGCTTATATTCCTTGCACCCTTAACGATTTTATTTTTTGGAATTATTGAAATCACATCCTCATCATGTAATAGCTGTATATAGAAACCTTTGAACAAGTTTTAAAGTGCTTTTAATGTTTCTTTCAATTGATAACGTTTCTCTTTTATATTTTTTGTTATTAAAGTGCGCGTCTTGGGAGGAACGAATCTTTCGGGGGTGTACGACAGCGGACCCGGTGTTTGCCAATCAGGTGAGTTTACGTACGTATCATGAACTCTTTCTGGACCGTTATGTCTTTAGTAATAACCGTATTAGTTTCTTAAGCTTAATTAAAATATGTATCCTTTTTAAAAATGTAATCAAAAAAACTTTTAAAATGGATAGCTGTGCTCTGAACGTCAGAAAAACGCGTGACTTTTTTCCCTTTGACTCAAGGCCAACAGAGTTTATGCTATTTTTAAAATGGCGTTTTCCTTGTTGACTTCGATATGTTGCTGGCCCGATGAAGTTGCTCCGTGCTTTGACTTTTCTCTGTTATTGATAGTCTCCTTAGGCGCCACTTCTGGGAATGCCAACGGGGCTGCCAAGGAATTTTAGCAAGCGAAAGTGCTTTTTCCCGACAGCGCTGGCTCTTCAGGTTACATCATCATACGAAGGACATAAATAAGTCTATTCAAAACTAAGTCCAATACACATGTCTTTGTTATAATCAGTTTTCTTTTTTTGCCAGATCATACATCACGTGGTTTCACAACATGTCTGCAACGATTTTCATGACAAAATAAAAATATAAACTATCACAATTTTTTTAATAATTTTTCATAATTTTCTATCGTTACAATCATTTGTATTTTATTAATAAATTCATCCAGCGTTTCTCCTCTGGATATATTTTGTTTGTCGGAAAATCTCTTAGAAAAAATAGTTTCAAATATCGTCATAATTACAATATTTGTTTTGGAAAGAAATGCTAAAAAATAATATTTTCAATATGAGATCAAATAATAACAGAAACTGTCAGCGAGCTAATTTTTTTTTATATGTACTTGTTGGCGTTGCCTTCCTGTTAATTATCTTAAATCTTAAAAACACCAATAAAATTGTTGCTTGAATGCTGGGAGCATGTTTTTAATGCATTCTTTACTGCGATATTCTTTGTTTATTTTTATCTTTGTTTTCTTAAGCGAAAAGCTCTTATTTTAAAAAATCAATTAGATTTCTTTACGTTCTAATATAGTTCAATTAGCATATGGACGGATGTAACCGATCAGTGCCCCTAGTGACACTATAGGAAATAGAACGAAAATTTAAACTGCGTCCTTAGATTCGTTAAAATATTTAAACTTTATTGAAAATCTATCAAAATGCTGTTTACCTATCGGTTTCGAGAACACAGAACTATTGATGATTATATTATCTAATATATAAATCTCACTATGTCTGTGTGTGTGTCTCCGTTTTTAAAATTGCATCTCCTACTAGACGAATGGTAACTGGACGGCGTGCAGTAGCTCAAAAGATTGCATTTTTTTTTTTTTTTTTGGTGCAGAATTTTATAAGAGGCATTTACTCGGTTAAAATTATTGATAAGGGCTTCGAAAGGGGTTCAAACTTGAAAGAAATGACAACTTGACGAGCGTAGTGCCATGACGTCGTTCTGTGCATGCCAACGTCTTGCAACAAAGACATCTATTTATTTAGTAAATTTACAAGTATTTTAAAGCAGTTGACCCTTTGATGCAGCGTCATTGACTACTAGCACCAGTGTTGCGGTTTCGAGCTCCACCATTTCTTCTTTTTTTTACAGTCCGATATTCTTGACATTTAAATGTTAAAAACACTTTTATTTTTTTTTAAAAGTACAGAAGAATGTGTTTGATATACGTAACGAAAATGTCATATTCCAAATATATATATATATATATATATATATATATATATATATATATATATATATATATATATATATATATAGGCTTATTTGTTACATATCAAAAATCACGTAAATAGATCAAGTATGGCATTTTGTATTGGATTCGGTGCTAAACTAATTCACGGATCATTAGGAATTTTATTTATGTGTATATGTTTATATATTTTTTTATATAGGATTCACTCCTAACCTAATTAACCGATCATTACGAATTTTTAGTATGCGTATATGTCTATATATTTGTATGTATTTGATTCACTCCTAAACTAATTAACTGATCATTATGATTATATGTATTGTATATGTTTGTATATTTGTATAAATGTAATATTCCAAAAATCACATACACTGATTACTTACTTTGTTAATGTATTTATTTGTACAGGAAATTCTATCCAAGTAATAAGGTACTTGTACAGTATAGTACTCACATGAAAAACTTATGTAAAATCATCGAGTAGTTTCATTTTTATATTAGAAATAAGGTACTTGCACAGTATCCTACCCAATAAATAAGGTACTTGTGCAGTATAGTACTCACATAAAAAACAAAGGATATCTTACCTGTGACGTACATAAGTTATTAAAACCGTAAAGCACGTTAAATATTTAAGTAGTATGACTTACACGTGAGAAATAAGGTACTTTTTCATTACAGCACCCTGGTGAAAAAACAAAGTCTTACCTCTGACGTACAGAAAATTTAGCACAACAGAAATTTTTATAAAGTATCGAGTTCTTTCAATTTTAAATTAGAAATAAGGTACTTGTATAGTATCCTACACAAGATATAAGGTACTTGTACAGTATAGGACCCATATAAAAAACAAACGAAATCTTACTTGCGACATACATAAAATAATCAAAACCGAAAATCATGTTATATATTCGTGTTGTATGACATTTATATGAGAAATAAAGTGCTTTTTTTAATATAGCACTCTGATGTAAAAAAAAAATCTCAACTTTGACATAGGGAAATATTAGCACAACAGAAAATTATGTAAAATCATCGAGTAATTTTATTTATGTCTTAAAAATAAGGTATTTGTACATTATCCTACCCAAGAAATAAGGTACTTGTGCAGTATAATACTAATATGAAAAAACAAAGAAAATCCTACTTGTGACGTGCATAAAAGTTATTAAAACCGAAAATCATGTAATGTATTCGAGTAGTACATTTTTAAATGAAAAATAAGGTGCTTCTTCACTATAGCACCCAGATGAAAGAAACAAACTAATCCTTACTCTAAATGCACAGAAAATTTAGCATAACAGAACTTTACTTTAAAGTATCGAGTTCTCTTGTTTTCAAATTAGAAAAATGGCACTTGTACAGTATAGTACTAATATTAAAAACAAAGAAAATCTTCCTATGACGTACATAAGTTATCACAACCGAAAATCATGTAAGATACTCGAGTAAAATGACATCTATATAAGAAATAAGGTGCTTCTTCACTATAGCACTCTGTTGTAAAAACAAACTCTTACCTGTGACATACAGAAAATTTAGCACAACAGAAAATTATGTAAATTATTTTAAATATGTATTGTATATTACTCGCCATAGGTGAGGAAACTTTTTTCCATATACGTGCTGTAAATTTCCTGCCCTAGGGAAGGTACAATTATTTCATGCATATGTTGTGTAATACCCGTCCTAGGTTAGGAAAAATATTCTTTTGCTCAAGATGAAAACTGATACATAGACATCAAAAATTCCTCTATCCTAAGAATAACAAGTATGTTCAAAAATGTTCTCATTGTCTTTTAGGGTCCTGAGCAACGTCGGGTGGCCTTGCTAATATATATATATATATATATATATATATATATATATATATATATATATATAGTATTCATATATATATATATATATATATATATATATATATATATATATATATATATATATATAGTACTCATATATATATATTGGTCCTGGATATGACCTAAAACTATATCAGATGGTGAGGTCCCACCTTGCGGGCCTTGGGAAGTGTGGAGTCACCCTTTAATTGCCATTGCTCCCAGGTCCACTCTGACCCGGAGTGGTAGTACGTATTAGGGTCCCAACTATGGGTTAAATAGAATCTGACTTTAAAAAAATATACTCCATTAAAATCGTTCCTCAAAATAACTAGATTCGGCATTAAATAACCTGAGAAAGGTTGATATGTCGTAAAACAAAAACAACCAACCAATCATATATATATATATATATATATATATATATATATATATATATATATATATATATAGAGAGAGAGAGAGAGAGAGAGAGAGAGAGGAACAATAAATGTGTCGTCCTAAAAAACGATACTGCGGATTTATTTTAGAACTTTTATTGAAGAAAAACGATTCAGGTAACTTCATTATGTAGTAGAGCTGACATTTGTGCAATATATAGCCGCCTCAGCTTCAATCACTGCCTCCATACGGGTTTAGAATTAGAAGCATGCTTTTCAACAAACGCCGACAGGAGTTCGGCGAATACTTGGCGGATGGCGGCGATCAGTCTCGAAACATGACTAAACAAAGTCGTCCAGTAGGTTCAGGTCGAGGAACGAGAGGGGCCAGTGAGCTAGGGATATGAAGTCGTAGCATTGCTTCTGAAGACAAGCTTGGGTCTCATTGGACTTATGGGCCAGCGCCGAGTCCTTCTGTTACACCCCGGAGCTGCGAGGGGCCACCTGATTCCACCAGGAGGTCACCACATTTTTCAGTACATTCAGGTACACTTTGGTGTTGACTTTCAAGCCGACTTTGAAGATGTGAGGTTGCATGATTGGAAACCACACCAAAGACAGTGACCGTCGCCGGAAACTTAGTTCAGCTGTGCCCTCAAGCGTTGACCCGTCTGGATTTGCATTTGGAAGGTGCTGACAATTCACCACCACCCTGATTTAATATCGTAGATGTTTTTTACTATATTTTCTTAGTTTTTAACCAATGTTCACATTATGGTATGATTGTTGTTATGTGAACTCCATTTTCGTATTCATGTATTCTGCATTGATATAAAAATGGAGACTATAGCGGAGTATAGGATTCCTAACCTAAAACCTGATTAAAATATGCCACACATTTTGATGAAAAACATGGGAAAAACTGGACATAAAAGAACAGAAACAAAAACTTATAATTTCTCTATTTAAAGTAATAGTTATTTAAATATTTCAACATATAATCTTGTGGGGAAAATCCAGCTCCCCAATAAGGGGCACTCTGGATAGG
>NC_136495.1:130578673-130586173 GCF_053919585.1 Euprymna scolopes
GGGAAGTACCACTCTAGAGAGTCACTCGTAGTACGCCTTATTTGCATTAATCTCGTTCTCTGTGTGTTTTCCATTGTTGGAAATACAAATACATTTTCTCAACAATATCTTAGCTTTTATCAAAATTATTTTGTAATATTTATTTTAAACGACTCGATTTTAATCTATAATAGAGAACATCTGTCAGTGGATACGATCCTCGCAGATTGTACTACCAAGAAAATAACGCAGAACGAATCCATAATTATCCATTCCCAAAGGATCATTACTCATTACCAAGAAGGCTATACACAATTAGAACTTATCTTCAACGTGGATTTCTTCAACAAATTTGGAATCTCACAGCATCATCCCACTCAATTCAAGGATTACCACTCCACTCGAATATCAAAATCACATACCCTTTCTTTGTATCAAGCCTTAAAAAAAGATCTGATTTTTAATATGTTTTCTATGTATGTGCTGAATAGCAAAATTATTTAAAACCAGATTTAATAATAATATTTTTTCTTAATAAAATTTAAATATAAAAACAATATATATATATATATATATATATATATTTCTGTGGAAATATTATTTATTCATTTATATTTCCTTTCCATATACACCAATCCTTATACACACACACACACACACACACACACACACACACATATATATATATATATATATATATATATATATATATATATATATATATATATATATATATATATATATATTGGTTGTTGTTTTTTTTAACAATAAATACGGTTAAATAGTGACTTCGCCTCGAAGATCATTTTATTTATTTAAGTCGCCCATAATCTGTTTGGACATACATAACATTTTTAACTCCTTATCCTATATGATTTAGATGTCTACCATCTCTTCATAGGAGAAAATATTAGCAAATAATCATAATGGTTTACACCTTATTTGCTAAAGTATATATATATATATATATATATATATATATATATATATATATATATATATATATATAATAGGAGGCTACTTACCACCGGACGGATATAAGCGATAAATAAATAGCAGTGGTTTTTACTTTCGATTGTTTTCCCACATTTAGAAGATATGATATATATCCCTGTATGGTAACATTCACAATATATATATATAGAAGAGGACCATATAAAAACGATAAACAACCACAGAATTCGCGCATAAGCCTGAGGAATCCTAGAGTGGATGAAACGCTGAATATTCAGTGTAGCATAATCGCCATGTATATTTTATGAATTACTATATATGTATATATATATATATATATATATATATATATATATATTGTAAATGTGGTTTGTTTAATATATATATTCCAAAATCACTAATTATTCGTTCAGTTGTTTATGAGATTACTCTGTACACACACGCACAAACACACACACACATACACAAATAATACACGCACACATAGACATGCACACACACACACACACATATATATATATATTATATAAATATATAATGTTGTTGTGGGAAGTCAGAATTTCAGTGTTTGTTTTTTAAGAATATTGAGTCTTGGCATATAATTACGTTTAACTTAATTAAAATAAAGCATTAAATCCTTCAAACATTGTTTACGATTGACACTTTCAAAATTTAAAAATCAAATAAAATATACCAAAAGTACATGTATTTATTTTTTTTATTCCATTGTTGTACATGCCTTTGGAGTTATATATAAATACATTTTATATATATATATATATATATATATATATATATATATATATATATATGTCTTTCTCTCTCTCTCTCTCTCTCTCTATATATATATATATATATATATATATATATATATATATATATATATATATATAATCTTTAAAAAAACTTGGAAAGAAGAGATGTAGGTAAAATATTTTCTCATAGTTTTCCTTAAAAGGGAAATGGATTCCATATTGTTCATTGTAAAAGTGTTTTTTTTTCAAAACCTCTTATGATAGGTTATTCTATTGAAAATTTTCGAACGATATAGGATTTGAACTTGTCCCAATCGTCTTGAAACATTTGTAACGAACGATGAAATATAATATTTGTTGCTATCAATCCATTATTTAGAACCACAATATATATTTGATGTTTTGGTTTCCTTAAAACAATATATATATATATATATATATATATATATATATATATATATATATATATATATATATATATATATATATATATATATTATTTTGTGCGATACGAAACATGTGCTGTCAAGAATTGAACATTTTAACATGCTGACAGATAATAAACAGTAACATGAACAACATCTTGGAATTTGCAAGATTTCAAAGGATAGTTTCCTAGGAATCACTTACTCTGCAAGAAAGATAATAAGGTTGTTTAATATGTAAAAATTTTATAAATGTCAATTCCGTAAATTTCCTTTTTTATCAAGAGAAAATTGAATGTTATGACAAAAAGGAAATTATATTTTTATTTCTACCAAGAAAAAAGGTAAAACTCCTATTGAGTGAAACGGTGTGTGTTTGCTGTTTGACCGTAACAGATATATTGTGTAAATCGTTAAGAAATAAAGGCTTCCTGGAAAACAATAAATTTATTTTTTACGCGTTCAAAGCCTTATACAATTTTCTTCTCCTTTCTCAGAAGATATTACGAAATAATGGGGGGGGCATAAAATCAACTTTCGCTCAAATAGTTTTTTTCCAATAAAAACGAAGAATAACAACATAAAAAGAACCAACATACAAATTGAGGAAAGATCTCAAAAAGAGCAAGAAAGACAAAAGCAACAACAATAACAGCAACACAATAACAAAAACAAGAGAAAATGGAGTTATTACTAGTTGTATTTAGTTATTACTGAACAAGACCAGGTCACATAAATCAGCATAATGTTCTCACAAAACGCAGTCTGAAGCACTATAGACAATTTCATTTACGCCCCAAACGTAGACAACACGTTCGTCTCATACTTAATGAGGTAAGAGGACATGTATACCGTTGATTATGCGGATTATACGGATTCTTAAATGGTTCATTTATTGTTTCAAAAACTGGGTTACATTTTACAGCAAAAAATGTGTGACTTTACTTTTTTGAAACCGTAAACGCTTAACAGAACTGTTCAGCCCGAATATATCGTTATTTTAAAAAAGATGGAAATGCCTGAATTTAACCAAGAAAGATGACGAGGATAAATTAAGATTTGTATCAATAGTCTCAACAAACATTGCGACGGTTTTAAACCCGTTGAACGACTTTATATGTCTTATATACGTACAAGGATTAGCATTAGCAAAAACTCTGAAATTCGATGCAGAATGTTAACTAAATTAGAAAACGAATCAAGCTAGATACAAACAAATGTTAATGGAAGACTACCAACGAGTGATTAAAAAGGATTCAGTAGACATTGGTGAATTCGGCGCCGTGTGCGTAAGAAAACATAATAATATATAAAAATGAAAACCCAAATTAAAGGAAACATTTTTGGAACATGTTTTATGCAATAATTCAATTTGTGGGATTTGCTCATAAATACGTTTCGTCAAAAAGTTGGAACTGAGAAGAAAAATCTAAAGTCATAATTAAAAGTAAGATTCGCTGATGGGAAAATGCACAAAGAATGTCAGCCAGATTCGAACTCAATTAGAATATGTATCCAATAAAAAATAAATATATCCTTCACTTTCGCTGGAGAAAATAAATGAGTAGCTTAAAAGATTTGAAAAAAAAAACGGTATCTTACCAAAAGTCAAATTCAGACAATAGACAGCTCAGTCCATGTCAAAAAGAAGTTAAAAGAAATCTACGTTTGCGCTGACTTCAGCACGGGTTTGAACTCGGCACTTAAAGACTACCATTACTCATTTCTTACTCATTACTCCTAGTCCTGCGGGCAGGATATTTTTTTAAAGTCGATCTAATATCTTTAGATTCCCATCGAGGAAAATAGCCTGAAGTTGCACACATAAGGAGTTTCGAAAGTTTAGCGTTTAACGCCCGCATTCTTCAAGAAAGTATGGATACTTTGTTGAGCGACCTTGATCTCGCGATAATATACCTAGATATTATCATAATAAGACAAGAGAACAATATCGAGAACATATCTGCAAGGTATTCTCTCGAATACAGGATTTTAGATTCAAAATAAAAGACAAAAAGGGTGATTTCTTCATGAGAGAAATAAAATATTTAGAACAATTCATCGAGAAAAATGATAGAAGGTCAGACATAGAAAGGGGCATTACGGTAAAAGGTATAACTGCTTCAAAAACATTACTTAATTACAAAGGTTTGGAGGTGCGAATTATTATCGCACATTCATTCCCAATATGCTTGACATACGGACCCCACTGAATGAGCAACTAAGAAAGTACAGGCTGTAGAAATGGACACTTGAATGCCAGGCGGTAAAAAGAACACTAACGTCAAATCTATTCCTTGCGCATTACAACCCAAAACTTTATACTCTTCCAAGCAATTCGCTCATACGGACGGACTTTCAAGGTTGGTTTCGATAATTCAGTAATTGCTTCCTTGCGTATCGATAATGAAATTAGTGAAAACCCATGTTGTGTAATACTATCAGAAACCTTCCAGCCACGCTACTTCAAATTAAATGCGAAGTGCGAATAGACGAATGTATTTGTGTTACAAAACAGAAAATCGCAATAAAAACCAGAATGTACAAAACAGTTTTTCTATATGCGATGGCATTCCACAGAACAGCGTGTTAAAAAATGATAACGAAGGATTTTTATATAGGTCACGCCAGAATAAACAGAATGGTAAGCCTTAGGCGTAGCGACGACATAAAAAACATGGTCAAATCATGAAAAAAGCACATGTGACCTCAAAAATGACATATGGCCATAGCTCAAAATAGACGACAAAGACATCTCAATCATATTTAAACCGTAGCGAAAACAGGCCAACTCTGGTCTAGAATTCATATAGATTTCGCAGGGCCATTAGTGAATTGGTATTATGGTGGACAGCTACACAAAATAGCCAGAAAAGTTCAAATGAAAGAGGTTGACTACAGGGATATTATTTAATTTCCTCCGTGAACTATTTACCCGATTTGGAGTGGTCGACTGCTTAGTAAGCGATAAAGGAACACAATTTATGCCTAGGAACTTCAATGAATTCTGTGAGACCTTCCAAATTAATCATGTTAGGACTCCCCAATGCCATCCAGAATCTAATGGATTAGCTGAATGTTTTCTAGACACTTTAAAACAAACC
Source organism: Euprymna scolopes (assembly GCF_053919585.1). Classification (NCBI taxonomy): domain Eukaryota; kingdom Metazoa; phylum Mollusca; class Cephalopoda; order Sepiida; family Sepiolidae; genus Euprymna; species Euprymna scolopes. Next base: position 130,583,891 of record NC_136495.1, read on the forward strand.
TTCAGAAAAGCATACGATACATCTACTGACGCGGCATTACCACAGTTTCTACAAATTTATAGGATCACACCTAATCCTAACACACCATCAACATTATCCCCAGCGGAGACTATGTTCCAGTTCAAGATAGGACAAGTGTTACGAAAAACACAGAATTAAGAGCATCTATTGTGCCTAAGAAACACTACGTCTCAGGAAAAAGGGTTTTCTACAAGACTTACAAAAATAACACGTCTTTCTCTGGACTAGGCGCAACAGACAAAACGCTTGGACATGTATACATTATTCAAGGTCCTAAATTTACACATAAAAGACACTAAAATCAGGCATTATTCCCAGCAGATTTTAAAATGAAATCAGATTTTAAATAGGAATTATTTCATACAAAATCTCCGAAAAAATAGAAAGTGAAATAAAGACAATAAAGAGGAGGTAAGAAAAAAGAAAAAGAGAAGCAAAGAGAGATAAAAGGAGAAGTGGAAAAGGTGGAACCTTGCCGTAAACTTGGGAGGTCTCATACATTCCTATATAAATGTCTATCAACTTAGGTTTTATTTTTCGATTCTTTTCTTTGACTTACCTTATATATATATATATATATATATATATATATATATATATATATATATATATATGTATGTATGTATATATATATACTAGCAAAAGTATCCGTCGTTGACTGAGTTCAAAAACAGCCTACAGAAAATGGACTCTGATTTATGAAAGTATGATAGGTTATGAAAAGGAAGGGTTGTAAAGAGATAGCTTCGAATTTGGGGGTATCAAAACCAAAGGAAAATATGATGAAAGTAAAAATAAAATAGCTTAACCCCATAATTTATTATACCATACCTGTTCACACTGAAATATTTATCATATATATATATTAGTGATGGGACAGTACCAAAATATTCCCGATTCCGATACAATTACCGACTCCAAGTAGATGCTTGTTGCTTTTTAATATAAAACTCTGTAATATCTGCACATATTTTTGCAAACATAAAATTACACAATAAAGAGGGAAGGAGTATATTACACAAGTACATCTTACTAAATGTATTTTTCAAATGTTTTACTTTTAATTGGTTTAGAATTATCAGACAACTAAAGATTCATTTTGATTTTAAAACAAATTCGAAATATGTTCTTCCATCGTCAGTGTAAAACATACTATTTGAATTGTTTTATAAATAATCGAAAATAGTTGCAGATCGGTATGCAAAATAAGACGGCGTAGGAATAGAATACTTAATAAAGCTCCATCGCATGTTTGGAATGAGTTTTTAAATAATAATGTTACCATTTATAAAACTCTTAAAATATTAACAAATTTATAGATCAACACCATCTCACAGAAATGAAATTCTACTTTTTTAGTTGAATACGTTTTAAAAATTTGACCTACAGAAAATAAAACAATTATTTTAGAATTTAGCGTGGGAGAGTTGCGCCTTTAATCAAATTTAACGGGAAATGATAATGATTTCAGGCCACTTCTACTTTTAGGCATGTTCAGTAAGTTTTTACCATTAAAACTTAGTCCGATTTTCTGGGTCGTATAACCATGTGTAGTCGCTTAAAAAGTAACCACCACAAAAATAAACACACAAAATTGATCTCCAAGATAATTTTGTTATTGTTTTAGCTGGTGATAATTTTTAGAATGCCTAGAATTAAACGCTAGAATGCCTCGGAAATCGTAGCTCATTTTACGTTAAACTTGTATGTGAAATTGATCCCACACTCTAATTTCTTAAATAATTATGTTTACATTTATTTTTTTTAATGATTCTCAATAAATAGTTGTAGTTATTTTTTCTCTTGACAAAAAATGTTTGGATTTCATTGCTAATCATTCTCCGGTACTTTTGTAATATGAGTACGGTCGCAAAACAACAAACAAACAAATATACATTAAAATCCGACTCGGCTTTTCTTTCTTTCTTTCTTTCTTTTTTTAACACATTGTGTTCATTACCGTTTTTCTTCCTCTGTCTCGACGTCCGCTTCAAAAGTCTTTCGCTGCCACATGTCCATATAAACTGGTAGCGTTTCTCTTTCTTCCAAAGTTTTAAAAAAATGACCGCTTTTTTTTTTTTTTTTTTGCTCAACATACACATCCGAAAACCCGGGCAACGCCGGGTTGAAATGCTAGTATATATATATATATACTAGCTGGACGCCCGGTGTTGTCTGGTCGTACAATACACTTAAACATGATATTTTATTTATGCAAATTGCGTATGTTTTATCAAAGAATCAATCCTCTATTGAATACTA
>NC_136495.1:130588673-130621173 GCF_053919585.1 Euprymna scolopes
ACCTAGTTCTAAAACAGATCCTTTGTTCGATAAAATGCATGCCCATTGGCTGATAGGAAGGGGCGCGGTGGATACTAGAAAGCTGATTGGCTAACTAAAAATCCTTAACATATTTAAAAACAAGAAACAACCACAGAATTCGCGCATAAGCCTGACGAAGCCTATAGTGGATGAAACGCAGAATATTCAGTGTAGCTTAATCGCCATATATATTTTATAAATTACTAACTAGCTCTACCTACGTATTGAGCACTTTTGAAGTAAATGCTTAAAGTTTACGCATAAAACTATACTTTCGTATATTAAATTTATGTGAGTAAATGAAGTAGTTATATATATATATATATATATATATATATATATATATATATATATATATATATATATATATATATATAAATCATTGCTTTTTAAGCACTGTTCATATATCAATTACAGATTTAAACTTTAACGGTTTTATGACTAAAACAAGTGCAGACATTTAAAAAAATATTTTTAAAAAATATTTATTTATTACAATAAATTCAATATTCGAATTTAAAAAATTCTTCATCAGGAAAATCGATTTAATAAATAAATATATTTATTTAAAAAAATGTCTTTACTTGTTTTGTTCTTAAAACTGTTATTAAATTTGTATTCCAAAGTGCTTAAAAATCAGCGAATGCCTATATAGTATATCAATCGCGTTGGCCGACGCTCATACTGCACCACAAGACGTCAACAACCTTAAGCGTCCCAAAGATTACCACCGTTATACGACGAAAAAAAAATAAATTCAATGAAACCTGGATTTTCCTGATACAGAATTTGTTTTAATTCGAAATATTGAATTTGTTTTAATAAATAAATATATTTATTTATGAAAAGAAATGTCTACTTATTTTGGTCCTAAAACCGTTAAAGTCTTAATTTGTGCATATATATATATATATATATATATATATATATATATATATATATATATATATTATCTTTGGGCTACTGCACTGCCCGGAAAAAAACAATTTTCATTATTTCAGCTGTTTTGAAGGCTTTCCAATCGGGTTATATGCATCGGCACGCTGGACTTATTTTGGAATCCATTCTCTCTAAAGAACTATTTGGCATTTCGGATCAACTTGAGATGATTTTCATGCAAGCTGAAATATTATTCGCGGTTTGTTTTTATATTTTTTTACATATCGAACATTTTTCACTTTTTTATTTGGCAATTTATAATCACACTAAATTGCGATTTCACTTAATGTCTCAACAAGCAAATTCTAGCATTGCTACAAATATAATTTGCTGATTTCTTTATGTCCCCTGATGAGAATAATAACAAGAATAACATTTTTTTGAAACTCTGCGGAATAAGGACTTTGTAAATTGTTTTTTTGGAGTATTCAGTCGGACAATAAATTTGGATTGTAAATTTCAACTTACAATTTTAATTTTCTTATATATATATATATATATATATATATATATATATATATATATATATATATACACACAGGGTGTCCACAAAGTCTGGCTACGTTATGTAGCCAGACTTTTTGTGGGAGCATCCTGTAGATTATGTAGCCAGACTTTGTGGGCACACTGTATATGTATATATATATATATATATATATATATATATATATATATGTATATATATATATATATATATATATTCGCACACACACACACATATATATATGCACATACGTGTATATATATATATATATATATATATATATATATATATATATATATATATATATATATATATATATATATATACAACATGCCCACAAAGTCTGGCTACATAATCTACAGGATGCTTCCACAAAGTCTGGCTACATAATCTACAGGATGCTTCCACAAAGTCTGGCTACATAATGTAGCCAGACTTTGTGGACACCCTGTATATATATATATATCTATCTATCTATATATATATATATATATATATATATATATATATATATATATATATATACATTTTCTACTTTCAGATGCTGATTGTGAGAGCCATTCCATCTACTTGGAAAAGTCATCAACCTGAATTTCCCTTCGTCCAGTGCTACTGCTACCCTTCTAATCCGGAAGTGACAACGTGGATAGAAGGTCAATACTAGGACATTTCTCTTCTTCCTTACGGCTACGAGCAGAAAATGCTTAATTATCAATGGTTTGACAGGTAAACGAATGCAACTATACAAGAAAACCGGGACATTTGTGACGGACATAAATCGGCTTACAGCGGAAAGAAAAAATGTTAAAGTGAGAACCACATTCGAAATATAAACGGAAAATAAATAGCATTTATATTTGGTCTTGACGAGTCTAAAGATAACTGAAAAAAATTGACTTAGTGTGATATCCTATCTGATACTATAAACTGCTCCTGCTCTTCAACAGGTGTAAACAAATCAATGATGGTTTAAAATTTATTTTGCTTCTTTTTTTTTAAATTTTTCTCATCAATTTATTTAAACTCGAATATTCCAGCCGGGAGATCTTTGTAAGATTCTGACTGTTTCTTGGAGTACAATTGTTTAAATTTCACCTGCATTTGCTTTTACCGGGTATATTTTCCAGGTAGTTTTTTTAACTCCTTCTTCTCGAGTTCAGTCGTTCTTATATTTACTGGAATGTTAGAGATCTTAACATTCGTTTTATGTCATCTATAAGACCTTGGTATTTCGTTATCTTTTCCCTCTCGGCTCTATTTAATCCGGCATGATTAGGGACACTAACTTCTACTAAGGTTGCTTCTTTCTCCTTCTAGTCCCATATCAGTATGCCACGCTTCATAGCTCCGTTTTCTAAGTACGTAGTTTTAGGGATTACATAGTCATAGTAGATGATGTATGACTTATTTCCAACTGTTCCTTCCCGTATATGGTCCCCAGGACATGCTGCTGTATTTGATATTATTATATATATATATATATATATATATATATATATATATATATATATATATATATATATATATATATCGTCCTGCGGAGATATTTACACACTTTATTGCGTCACGTCGTATAGTAGCCGTCCCCCAGCAGATCTTTACAGTTGGATTTCCGGTGGTGAACACTCTCTGCTTCTGTACGGCAGAGATGGCACTTGCTGTCATTGCTTAGATCACTCATTTTCTTTAAAGCATTGGCCATCACAGCCATCATAATCTACTCCTGATCATATTGAAGCGATCCTCTTTTTAGCCAGTCTATAGGACCTTCTTCATCTATAGAGTCATGGGAAGATCTATTCAGAAAATACTTGGCACGCTGTTGGTTGACTCAACCTTCCATGTTTTTGCAATGGAAGTTCTTGGTTTATTTTTAGGACATTTTTGGGCTAATTCTGTCTCATTTGTGAAACACTCATGTCCAAAATATTTGACCCGTTTCATCGTGGATGTTCTGCTGGCTCTTGTTTCGTTATGTTGGTGCACCATTTTGAGGTTTGTATTTTGGAAGCTCATGAGATATTGCTCGGTGGTCACGATAGTCGCATGATGCTCATGGTCAATCTCTGGACTGATGCAACCTAGGCAAACATGGTTTCTGTATATTATTCTGTATAGTATCAGAATTTTCCGTGTTTCGGTGTTCAGTCTATTTATGTCTCTTTGTGGCCAGTAAACAATACCAAATCTGTATGTTTTTACAGAAATGGCTATTTGGTTAATGGCAATGATATTGCTTTGTTTGTAATTCTGTTTTGCAGTTTTCCGAGGTATATAATCACTGCCAATTTTTTATCTCATCTTCGCATACCGAATTTAATCGTTCTTTTCTATGCCAAGGTATTTGTAATTTTCTTGCTCTTCCAGCTAATTTGCTTATTTCATGTTATGTTAAATTCTTATTAGAGACAAGCAGAAATGTGTGACAATAGTCTTCGTTTATTTCTCATTACTTAAGATAGAATGTATTTTTGGTACTTACTGTAAAGCATGATTTGCTGACAGAAAAATAAATTAAACCCAGGAATAAATCATCAAAAATGACAGCTTCACCGGTTCTGTTCAAATCGGTGAACGTCTTCAGAAAGTCCATTTTTCTAAAGAATTGATTCGAGCGGACCATTTTTGCTTCTTAACCCCTATATTTAATATGCTTTTGTTTTTTTTCACACATCCTGTCTCCACGGCATTTTATTTTATGATATATCTGTTTTTCAAACATCATATACATATATATATATATATATATATATATATATATGACAAAATCCAATTTGTAATGTTTCCCCGTAGGTAAACTTGATAATTTCACAATTAATAATCCCTCGCCTTTTCTATATAGAGCTCTAGATAACAGCACCTATTGAGCTTTTTCATAACTGCAATGCTCATTGTTCTTATAAACGTTATCTATAACATTCTGCAATATATATATATATATATATATATACATGTGTGTATGTGTGTACATTGGCGGCGTTACTGTTTAGAACGGAATAGTTTTCGTTAGATAAGTAGGTATAACTTTTTGTCTAAGTTGTCTACAATTGTCATAGGCAATAGCCACGATATCAAATATTATTCTGTGAAATTCTGATATTGAAAGGTTTACTGCAAAACCCAGAACAGCCAAAATTATCAGAACTATTAAAAAAAATGAACAGAATACTCACATATGACAGGAAAATACAGAAGTTATTTGATATTTAGTATGAAGCCCTTCAATCTCAATCACACTGTGACATGAAAAATTTAATTTATTGATATCTTGCCGAGTGATCGCATTTCATTTTTCCTGAAGGGCGTTCCATAATTGCTCTGTGGTTTATGGATTTATGGCTTTAGAACGTTCTCTTAAGATCTTTCACACATTCTCAGTAGGATTAAGCTCGGGCCTTTAAGGGGGGCAATCCATAACAATAATATTTTCTGCCTTAACGAAGTTCATGACTACCTTAGCTCTGTGATATGTTCTTCATGTTTAACTGAATGTTTTAGCAGGGATAAGACATGATGTTTGAAAAGTTGTTTATAAACTCCATTTACCTTTCCTTGTAATCGGACTAAAGGGGCCACACGATCCTCAGACACCATCCCTGAAGTCATGACACTTCATCCACCGAATTTAGATAAAGGCACTTAAGCTACAATTCTTCACCTACTTTTCAACGAACGTATGTTTTCCCATGTGACCGAATCAGAAACAACATAGATTCATCACTGAAATGCCCCGCTTGCCATTTTTCTTAAGCCCATAATACATTTTTGCTTGCAAAATGAAGACGTCACTTTTTATTCTTCGAGGTACTCTAACTAATCGAGGAGACTTCCTTAATAAAGGTTTTCCCAGTTGAATGCTCACTTCCATAGGGAAAGAGTAGCAGTAGTTTTTAATTGGTTATTTTTAACCAACTTTGCTATAACACGATCTTCCCTCTTTGTCGTTACCTGTAAACTATTTTGCATCAGACGAAACACAGTTATTGTAGATCTTAAGAATACCGTAAACACCACTTTTTGAATAGTTTACAATCTCTGCAAATCCTTCATTCGAAGCCTAATAATCTGCTGACGAATTGATGGCCTTAATTTAACAAGGTACACTGCAGATATTGTTTTACTAATGTTTGGCAGACGCAGCGTCTCATAAATAAAATCAAAATATTGAAGTTCGCCGAAACTAAAATACAGAGCAGAAGTAATCGTTCTGATCATGATAGCCGCCCTGGGTTTTGTAATAGATCAAAAGCATTCATAATTTTTTATTCTTATCAGTAATCCTTCCAAAATTTCACAAAATAACAATTAATATATTTATTATCTGTGAAAATTATTGAATCTACAAAACCTTAGAGAAAAAGCTCTATCTATTTTTATGACGAAAACTATGACGCTCTGAGCATTATGATCGCCAATATATATATATATATATATATATATATATATATATATATATATATATATATATATATATATGGGTGGGGACAATAAAAGTGTTGCCCTAAAGAAAACAACATTACAACTTTATTTTAAAGCTTTCATTGAAAAATTCAATTCAGGTAACTTGATTATGTAGTAGAGCTGAAATCTATTCAATGTCGCCGCCTTCAACCTCAATAAGAGTCCGGGATCGGGAGAGTGTCTTTTTCACAAGCGCCGGCGAGAGCTCGGCAAATACTCAATGGATGGCGGCGATCAGGCTGGTTTTGGTGTTGTGGCAGGTCATATTAGTGATGCTCTCGACATATGATCAAACAAAGTAGGCTAGCGGATTCAGATTAGGAGATGAGTAGAAAATCGTAGCACCCCTTCTGAAGCCAAACCTGGGACTCTTTGGACTTGTAGGCTGGCGCTAATCTTGCTGCCACACCCAGGGTCTGTCAGCGGCCACCTGATTGTAGCAGGGGATCACCAACCTGTTCAGCTCATCCAGGTACACTTTGGTGTTGGCTTTCAAGCCAACCTCAAAGATGTGAGGTGGCATGATGTGGCCCTCACTTGAAACCACACCAAAGACCATAATCGTGGTTTCGATTAGCTGTGCCCTCAAGAGTTGAACTATGTGAAGTTGCATTTTGATGGTGCTGGCAATGGTCCTGTTGTCATAATTTGGATCGATAAAAAGCATGTTGTACGATCTTGCTTGTGGAACATTGTGTCACTTTCAGACATGATAGAAGGCTCCTATCGCTCTTGAGATTTGTACACAACTGGCCAACTAGTAGATGGTCTGCAACAAATAAAAGAAAACCGGTTTTCATCAAACGGAAATGGAATCATGTCGTATTTTCTAGGGAGATAATTTTATCGTTCCACCCGTATACATACGGTTTGGTGAGAACGCATTTGACGCCAAAAAAGGAACTTATCGAACTTAATTTTATTCTATTGGCCATTTCGAATGTGATTTCCTTTAAACATTAAATTACAAGTCGTTTTCGTCCATAAACAAAAATGCCAATTTTAAAACACCCTAAAAAGAAATACCATACTTTTAAAAAAGTGTATTAATAGTTACATACACAAAATTATATTTGAAATTGTAAAATAATAATAATAATAGTAATAGTAATAATAATAATAACAATAATAACAACAATAATAACAAAAATAATAATAACAACAACAATAATAATAACAAAAACAGCAACAAAAATAATAATAACAACAACAACAATAATAATAATAATAAAAACAACAACAACAAAAATAATAATAATAACAAAAACAACAACAATAATAATAATAACAACAACAATAATAATAAAAATAACAACATCAATAATAATAATAATAATAATAATAATAATAATAACAATAATAATAACAATAATAAAAACAACAATAATAATAACAATAATAATAACAATAATAAAAGCAACAATAATGATAATAATAATAATCATACAAATAATAATAATAACAGCAACAACAATAATAATAATAACAGCAACAACAATAATAATAATAACAATAATAATAATAACAATAATAACAACAACAATAATAATAATAAAAATAACAACAATAATAATAATAACAATAACAATAATAACAATAACGATAATAAAAACAACAATAATAATAATAACAATAACAAAAACAACAACAACAATAATAACAATAATAACAACAACAACAACAATAATAACAATAACAACAACAACAACAACAATAATAACAATAATAACAACAACAACAATAATAATAATAATAATAAAAATAATAATAATAACAACAACAACAACAACTGTGGAAATTCCACTAAAGTAATTATTTAAGCTAGCTCGGTTGTAAAATATGCTTAAATATGACATTTTTTTATATATTATAAAGCTGTGATTTCAAAAGTAAAAAATATATCCATATGACTTGGATGCATTAGCTTGAATATGAAATATATATATATATATATATATATATATATATATATATATATATATATATATATATATAACTTGAGTACCATCAGCTATAATCGAAACCGAAACAAAAATTTATAAAGAATTCTTGATAAAATTATTTCTAAAAAAATAGATGATTTAAGTGCCATCAGCTTTAATCGAAACGAAATCCAAAACTTATAAATAATTTTGGTAAAATTATTTATTAAAAGAAATGAAAGTCCATAATAATTAAACGACAGTCACTCGGGTGTAAGCGTGACACACAAAATAAATAACACACTGGCTATCCTATTACTATATCTCTACAATTATATAAACGCAACTTCGTCTGTGTGTGTGAGTTCGATCCTTATAGACTTCGAAACAGCTGAACAGATTTTCTTTAAAATTTAGAGAACTTTATTTTATAAGTTTGGGAGTGATCTTAGTTAAGTTTTGTCGCAAAATACTTCCGATAACTATCGATAATCTATCATCGGTAAAGCCATTTATGTTGTCGCTTAGCAACAATGATTGAACAACGGGCTGTGAAAATTCTACTGTGGGTAAGTTAATAGCGAGTTCTTTTTTTTTTCTTTTTGCATGATGTGGTCTATAGATTAAAACTCCGCATGTAAATTTCTTCCTTTTTTTTCATTAACTGCAAAGAATTTTATAAGACTTGAAATCTACATTTTTTTGTTTTGTTTTGTTTTTATTTTTTGTTGATTTTTTTTTTTTTTTTTTTGCATAACGTGGTCTGTAGCTTCAAACCCCGCACGTAAAATGTTTTTTTTTTTTTTTGGTAACTGGAAAGAAGTGTATATAAAATAATTTCATAAAAGAAACAGTAGGTTCTCTACAGTGCAATGTAGAATAACATATTTTGGACTAAGTTACTTCATGGAGGCAGGTGAAACTTTCTCTCGCGCGTTTGACGGATTTCGATCGCAATAAAAAAATATAGGAGTGTGAAATATCCGTTGATCATCATTCAATCCTGGGCAACGTCGAGTCTCCCTGCTAGTAGATAATGAATTGAGTGATCTATTCTCAAACCTGTATTTCACTTTCTTATTTGGAAATATATTCAGCACTCTAATGCTACTTAAATTTTTCCGTCGTCTATTTCAGTTTTGTTTTACCGACCTTCAATTTTTCCTTGCAGCCATAATAAGAATTCAATCAAAAACCTCAACAATAAAAATGCTACACCACAAGATTTTTAGCAGTATATGTGGAAAATAGTGTTTAAATCCCGATATTTTCCAGTATAAGTAAGAAAAAAGAATTTACATTTATGTTAGAAGTAAGGCTGACGTGTAGTAGAGGGTACGTCGTTGCAGGAAGTACATAGCAAAGACCTGAGATCGTTTCTCTCCCATGGTAAAAAAAGTGTCAGTTTTTTAAGCTCTTCCATTAACCTCACGCGGAGTGTGGCCGAAAATATGAAGTTCAATAGATGTATTTGCTGTAAATACTGCTGAAAAAATAAATTAATATCTAAAACCAATAATGGAGTTATTTGTTGTTGCTGTTGTTGTTGCTGTTTTTAATTGCCTTCCTTTATTCCAGACATAAGAAAAAGAAAAACAAAAAGAGAAAAGGTCAAAAGATTTTACGACTGTTATTACTATAGTGATGCGTTACTATCCGACCAGCAATTACTTACAGAGCGTCAACGAGATACTCCGCTGTTTTCTATCAAAAAAAAAAAAGATTATATACCATCATAAACTCCTCAAGCTGTGCTACACAAACAATTATTCATAAAAATTAGACATTTTTCGGTTTCGACAAAGCTTAATTATTATATCAATAAAAGTATGTATTTGTGTCATTGTATTTCTCGTATTCAGGTTACTTTCATAATTAAACACGAAATAATTTTTTTTTATTAATTATTAAGGGAACATTTATGTAAACTAAATATATTAGCTAAAATTAAACAAATGTTTTTATAAAAAAATATTTAAAAAGTAATTTTATTTTTTAAATTAAATTCACTACAATATGTAAAAAAAAAAAAGTCAGCCATTTTTATCTTTTGTTAATAATTGAAAAACAAATGAATGAATTACTTCGTGATATTTTGTAACGTGGACAAAAAATTTCGAAACATGTAAATTGTTTAATAGAAGGCCATCTCTGGCCTTAAAATGAGTATCAAATCTTCGAGTATTAAAATTTTGGAAGCTATTACGTATCCAATCATTTTATATAAACAAATATAAATAATGTATTGTCTTAACAAATTAGGTATCTCTACTATTAGTCATTTTGTGTGTGTGTGTGTGTGTGTTCCCTTCTCATAGCTTCCGAAACGGTTGAGCCTATCTTCTGCAAATTTCACACAAAGCTCATTTATATGTCTGGCAGTGTTCTTAGATATGTTTTGTACAGAAATTCATCCGATAAGTATTAAAACTCGAAAAAATCCGATCTTAAGAATAGTCCTTCTTCTCTTATTTATAAAAAAGAAGAATTTTTAGAGGGTAATATTTTAAGTTACACTAGCCATGGGAAATAATTTTATTATTTCCCTTGACAGGTGTGACGTAAAATATTCCCCTGTAAAAATTTTTTTTTATATCTATAAGAGAAGAAAGACTATGTTTAAGATCGTCAAGCCCAAATATCAGCTAACGTGATATTGTAAACAAACACAGCAAAATTTGATGAACGACATTATCATTATTATTTTATTTATTTATTTATTTTTGTTAATTAGTCCACCGCGCAAATTATTCATCGTAATATATAATAATCAATTAAGGATTTATTCTACAATAATACATACGCAATCTGCATAAATTAAAATATTGTTTACATGTATTGTACCGCCAGACAACGCCAGGCGGTCAGCTTTTATTTGTATAACAATTTGATTCAATTGATTATTTTTTTTTATTTTTTTTTATTACATTTTCACCCCAAACAAGGCACATTGCCACTCAGGTGTAGGGGCTACTATCAGGGTCAGCAACTACTGGGGCACTATGTGTGGATTTGGGCAGCAAGATTTTACTACTAAACAATAAATAATAAAACTTTCAAAAACATTTCTTTTAAATACCAATAATTTAGTAAAAGAAACCATCAAGCAAAACCGTATAAAGCAATAAATGGGCGAAATTATCTTCACAATTGTGGTCACCGGAGACGCAGCATAAGGACAGCCAGACAGCGTCGAGTCTCTTGTATGTTTTTTTTGTATTGTTTTTTTTTTTGTTTGTTTGTTTTTACATCATCACTTATCAAGGCTTGGGGGCCACTTGAGGATAAGAGTTAATGAGTGTACACTAGTCATAGGATAATATCGTAGTAATCGTTAGTAGTGTAAATTTGGTGAATTGAATTACTTAATGGGACGGTTTATCAAGAATTTGTTTACGTTGGACTTGAAGACCACCATATTGTAGAAGCGAACATAGGCAATGAAATATTTGCTGTAGATATTGCTGTAAAAGTAAACCAAATGCCAAAGCAAACGATAGTGTTATTTGTTGTTCTTTTTAACTGCGTTCTTTTATTCCAGTCAAAATATTAAAAAAAACAGAAAAAAAAGAAAAGATAATTATCTTTACGGCTACTCCTACAACAGAGAGACGTCTCTATCCATCGAGCAATTACTTACAGCGTGGGAACAAGAGATTCCGCTGTGGTTAGTGAGCCTAATTAAAAAATAAATTAGCGAGAAAAAATTAAAGTAAAAAAAAAATCCCGGGCCACACGTAGTAGATAGGGTTACTATCTTGTAATATTGTATGCTTTTCGAGCTCTTTTAAATATTCCGTTTTATACTGCTGCCCCAAAAGTAGGAGTATATTTATAAAATATAAAATATTGATTTAAATAAGTGACTCTGACGCAGGTAACTATATATGCATAACACAGAAAAAGACAATGGCATATAGTATTGTTTCAATGTCTTTTTAACTTCTTCCTTTTCTCCTAATTTTTCCTCATTGTTCTTTTTTCCGCGTGTTTCTTCTCCGCACTCACTGTTTTTTTTTTTTGTGTGTGTGTGTGTGTGTGTGTGTTCTTTGTTTTTCTATGTAATAGGTGCTTTAGTGCTAGTTATCTCTACTTATATATAAAAGTCACTTTGCCTCTGTGTGTGCGAGAGAGAGAGAGAGAGAATTCCCTATGGACTCTAAAACGGCTGGGTCGATTTTTATGAAATTTCACACAAATGTACTGTATAGGTCTGGAGGTGTTCTCATATAAGTTTTGTATCGGAGCACCTCTGATATATATTGAAAATCGATAATCGAAAAAATCTGATTAATGAAGGGTCAGTTCGATTTGGGCCGAAGTTTAACACTCTCATACAGCCTAGCATAGCAAGTGCATTTGAGAAGTTTTATCACCGCACAAGCAGAAAGACCCGGTATATAAAACCAACAGTAAGTTCTTTGATACGACATGGACGCGTTCGAAATTAATGTTTCTGTTTAGAGCACAATTGAATCGTGATAGTTGACTTGCATTTTAAACTTTAATTCAAGTTTCCGGCTAGGGCAGGCAATCAATCGATTTGATAAATGAACGGGTGATTTCACCGATGTCAATTATAATATAAGTATTAGAAATGTAAAACATTCGTTTATTCTGATCTAATCCCGGACAACGTCGATTTTCCCTGCTAGTTTAACAATATATTTTATATGGTACGCATATCCCTTCCCTGTTGGTTTCATATTACGAGATAGGGTTAGCATGAAAAAATTACTTCGCGATACTTTGTAACATGGACAAAAATTGTCGAAACATTTAAATTGTTTAATAGGAGGCCATCTCCTGCCTTAAAAAGAGAGTAAAATCTTTGTGTATTAAAATTTTGGAAGTTATTCCGTATCCAATCATTTTATATAGAGAAATATAAACAATATATTGTTTTAACAAAATTAGGTATCTCTACTATTATATAAAAGTCATTGTGTGTGTGTGTTAGTGTGTGTGTGTGTGTGTGTGTGTATGTGAGAGAGAGAGAGAGAGAGAGAGAGAGAGAGTTCCTCATAGCTTAGTAATTTGGGCTACAGTGTCCCTCGCAGCTTCGGATTTTGATGATAGTAACATTTTTGAAACGTGCCAAGAATTACGTAAACAATCAATATACATGTAGTTAAATTGGCGAAGGAAAAAGATGGATAAAAACATGAATGTTATGAATGGGTCACCAGTTGGTAAGTGCTAACTCAACAATGAGAATGAAATGAGAAAACATCAATAAATTAACAAAATATACTTATATCAGCAATTTAAAAGAGAGGCAAGATATATTATCAACGACCAAAGTTTGTTGAGAAGTTTTAATTATTTTGAATAAGATGTAGACATTAAATAGTTGTGGAACACGAAAAATTATCTGTTATTTATCCGTCGATCTATCTATATATCTATATCTATGTGTATCTATCGATTTGGCTATCTATCTCGGTCTATCTATTTATCTAACTGGCGAGATAAAAAAGAGATGAGATGTTAAGCTATGTTTTGATAAAAGTTGTCAAAACATATTGAGGCATAAAATGGACAAGTTGCACCGGAAGTTCTAAAAATAGCTGACCGGAAGGACGTGGTTGTTATCACGTGTTCAGGTTGGTTGGACATAGAGTCGAGTCGGAATTTAGATGTAACGAAGAGCGGTCGGGTTAAATTTTGCCTCCCCACCCTCTTGGGAGGGAGATGACGTGTCTCCAAATTGGAGATTAGAATTAACCACGAGCAAAGAGACTCACTTTTCCTTCTTCTGCGGTCGACATCGGAAAAGTGAATAAAAACTATATAAATCTACCATTGTTTTGGGGTGAAATGCATTCGTTCAAACAGGTTCCAGCTTCCCTCCAAGAACAGATGAAACTCCAGGTGGACGAAAAACCAACGACGCGGTTAATAAGGTATGTCGAATACATGTATCACACACACACACACACACACACACACACACACACACACAAGAACACTTAGACGGTCACGGAACAAACTCAAATAGGTCACGAAAATAGCTTCGGTTCAGATAGTGAAGAGCCACTAGATAGAGAATAGTGACACCTACACACCCAAAATTCGACTATACAACATAAACAAACAGGTTAAAAAGCTTGTTTTAACGTTCCGTTGTGTGTATGCATGTGTGCGTCTTTATTTTCTAGGTGGATGTATTCACTGGGAAAATAGCAGCAAGCTTAAACGAATTTCAGTGTGGCGTATTCCAGTCTTCTAGGATGGGCGTTGTTGATGTTAAGAGTCAGAGCGCATTGCGTCGCATCACAACTGTCCTCCCCTCAGAATAACTCTTATTTCAGTTGACCAAGCTACTGTCTTATAAACTTTGTTAATTTCATACAGGACTAGTGGGACCTGTGGAAATTCCACAGCGACAGTAGAAATAATTGTCGATTTTGTTTCAATAATACTGATTTCTCATTAAAGATATTTTTATAGAATTAAAAAAACATTTAACTTACTCTGAGTCTATTTTTTTTTTTAATAAACCAGGGCACACGTACGTACGTTAAGAGTACTAATAAATTACTAAACATTTCACAAACATTTTTACATTACAATTTTAATAACAAATTTTCGATGAGAAATCGTGTCAAGGATTAATTAATCCCGGATAATAAGATTTCGCTAAGAAAATAAACATAAAATTAAAAAAGAAAAAAAAATTACGTTTTCTTCAAAACACACGGCCCAAAACCGACATCATATTTATTTTATTATTGTGTATTTATTTTCATTATTTGAGATCCTGTTTATTAAAAAGGAGGATAGAAGGTGGTAACATACTACGAACATTAACCAAAGTCAAGGGTGGGTTTGATGAAAAGGTTTATCTGAAACAAATTGGATTCATACTTGGCACACCCAGGTTTTACGTCCAAAATAACTGAATTCGGCATTCAATAATTCGAAAAGGGTTGATATGCCGTAAAACAAAACAACCAAACCAAGCATGTTTTACTACTGAATTATTCAAATAAAAGCTCGCTTGGAGAGTCTTTTGATCTTTTTTTTTTTTTTTTACTTGGAAGTCACCACTTATCAAGGCCCGAAGGCCACTGGAGGATAAGTGTTAATTTTAATATGGTAGTGAAGTAATCCTTAATGATGTAAATTGAGTAAAATTTGATTATTTACGAGGACAACTTAACAGGAACTTTTTTACATTAGATTTTATGGCTACCATGTTGTAGTAAGCCATGAAGCATCCCAGCGGAACAGTGTTCCAAAAGTATGCAGTTATGGAAAAGAAGATTTGTTCATTGAATCTGTGGAATCTCAGATAGAGAGTGGAGAAAATCATACATAGTGGTTTTAGAGTGTCGAGTGCTTTTGTGAAAGTTTGGCAAGCGGGGACCATAGATTGGAGCTCAGACGAGCACTTACCAATAGCAACAGAGCAGACAGACTGGCAACATCTCTTCTGTGGGAAAGAGGTTGCAGGGAAGAAAAAAGGCATCACCTCTTCATTGTTTCAAAACAACGTTCAGTTTTTATTATTATTATTATTATTATTATTATTATTATTTAAATGACAACGGCTATTCATTAGAAGTAAAGCACAGTATCTGTTCTCATAATACACTTGATTTTTTTCTGTTTTCAGTCAGTGAAATTTAATCCTTCTTGACTGAGGATATTTTCATTTCTGATCATAAGTACCCCTTCCCGGTAGAGTTTGATTTCTCAACATTAAAAAACAACAATAATGTATCTTACTCAGCCCTCTTGGGAAGGCAAGCAAATAGAAACAACGGATATGTTCAGGGCACATCTATTCGATCTGCATACTCTGCAATAAAATTTCTATACGGTTGACAAGAAAGTTCTTGCGGAATTTATAATTTTCATTTCAAATGATGTATTTTCAAATAAGTTTTCGTAGTAATATCTTTACTTTATATATCATTTTAAAGAGTGTTTTTCGCTCTATCTAATCGTATAAATTACAATCGTTTTAAAACAGTTGTCTTATTTTCAGAACGTTGAATACAAGATGGAAAAAAGCAAATTTGTACAATTTTCTTATTTCAATTCCGGCTAGTCCAAAAAGCTGCTAAAACAAGTCGTGATAACAACGAAGCGTTTGACCCAAGAACGATTACTGATCGCACAACACAATGGTAGTTTAAGAAATTTCGTGGCAGCGGCGATGAGAGTTTTGAAGATGATGTGTGTAGTGATCGGCCGTCGAATGTTAACAACGATCAATTAAGAGCCTTAGTAGAGGCCAATCCACGCACAACTGTTCAAGAACTTGTTTCTGAATTAGGCGTAACGTGTTATCTTCCCTTCTTTTACGCAACAAGAACAACTCGTTTCTCGACCGGGCTGTGATCTGCGATGAAAAGTGCGTTGTTTACGACAACTGGCGATGCTCAGCTTAGTGGTTAGACACCGACGAAGCTCCAGGACACTTCCCGAAGTAAAACTTGCACTAAAAGAAGGTCATGCTGACTGTTTGGTGGTCTGCGACTGGTCTCATCTATTGCAGTTTTTTTAATGTAGGCCAAAGCATTACGACGGAAAACTACTGCCAACAAATGGATGAAATGCATCAGAAACTTCAACAACAATACCCAACATTAGTCAACAGAAAAGGCCCAATTCTCCTCCATAACATTACCCGACTGCAGGTTAATACAGCAACCTTGCTGAAGTTGAACGAATTGGGCTACAAAACTCTGCCTCATCTGCCATACTCTCTAGACCTCTTGTCTACTGACTTCCATTTTTTCAAAAATCTTGAAAACTTTCTGCATTAGAAATGCTTCAAAAACCTAAGCAATATCAAAAATGCCTTTAGCGACTTCATTGCCGTTAGAACGCAATATTTTTACTTACTGACATAAATACACCTGTTCTGCGTTCTGATAGTGATTGGTTAAGCCGAGATATGTGTATCTGAATTTAAAAATTAAAAACCGCAAGAACTTTCTTGTCAACCTCATATAACGTAAGATTGGAACGTCCAAATAATGGACAGACAAAGCCCCTTTTGGAGACAAGTGGTCGTATTTAAAACTATAAGACGTTTACAGGTGAAAATGCTACTTTTTCATACAACTTTGCACAGCTAAAAGCCACTCAAGGATAATGGGTAATGGGATTGTCAGTTGGATGATGAAGAATGCTATGAAAGCGTTGAAAGCAATAAATATAAATGATTACTTAACAGAATAGCTCAACAAGTATTTGTTGACATTTAAACACAACGACAACCATGTTGTAGTATACAAGGAAATACTCCCGTGGTATTGTTTTCCACATATAAGGAGTTCTTCGAAAGAAACTATGAACATGGAAAGTATGTTTGATTTTAGACAAAGAAACGAAAATTATTTGTAATGGTGGTAAAAGACGAGTTCATGTTGTGAATGTTTGATATGGGGGAAGTTTCGTTTCACTCATATTCGCCACAAACAAAACATGTCTCCACTGAGACGTTAGAGGCTGTTCTGAATTAGGGACCATGCCTACAGGGACACTGTAAGAGAGGGGTTGAGCAGCAAGATGTCTGTTCACATTTCATTTAAACTTCTGCATGTTTGTACAGTTGAAATTGCTTGTGTAATGTGTTGGAATAACCTGATATAAAGTTGCTTGTGTCATGTGACAGAATATGCTGATATGATGTTGCTTGTATAACGTTCTAAAATATGCTGATATAAAGTTTCTTGTGTAATATGCTGGAATATACTGTTATAATATACTTGTGTAACGTTCTAGAATATGCTTATATAAAGTTTCTTGTGTGACATGCTGGAATATGCTAATATGATGTTTCTTGTGTAACCTACTGGAATATAGTCTGATGAAGTTGCTTGTATGACATGATGGAATATGCTGCTAGAATGGTGTTTGTGCAACATGCTATCATACCCTGACATGAAGTTGCTTGTGTAATGTGTTGGAATATGCTGATATAAAATTGCTTGTGTAACGTGCTAGAATATGCTGAAATAAAGTTACATGTGTAATATGCTGGAATATACTGAAACTATTTTTCTTGTGTAATGTGTTAGTATATGCTGATATACACTTGCTTGTGTAATGTGTTAGAATATGCTGATATGACGTTGCTTGTGTAACATGCTTAGATGTGATGATATGAAATTGCTTGTGTAACGTGCTGGAATATGCTGATGTGAAGTTGTTTGTGTCACATGCTGGAATAACCTAACATGAAGTTGTTTGTGTAACATGGTGGAATATGCTGATATGTAGTTGCTTGTGTAACATGCTAGAATATGCTGTTATAAAGTTACTTGCGTAATGTGCTGGAATATACTGAAATGATGTTTCTTGTGTAACGTGCTGGACGATGCTGATATGAAATTGCTTGTGTAACGTGCTGGAATATGTTTATATAAAGTTGTCAAAGATTGGGTCATAAACGAGATAAGTAGCCTGGTCTCTATCAGAATTGAACAGAAATTAAAAAGAAAAGAGAAAGAAAAAGTGTGACTGACCAACTGATAGACAGACGGACGAAACCACATTTAGCAATTCATAGATGCACCTAAGCATGTCACATCACTTACTGCGGATTTTCTCTCCGAATTGATTAGATTCCAAATGTAGTTGTCATATCTATGAAGCAGAATCCTCCTTTGATTTTATGATTACAACTAAACAGCTTATGGTGTTCCACAATATGTCTTGCATCTTCTCAGCTGAAATATCTCATGTTACTTGACCTGATTGCTTAATACGCAAAGGATTTTCGCACACTTTCTGGTCGCACGATCTTTCCATCTCATTCGATCTTTTGTCATTCTTTTCACAATTTGCCAGGGAAGCTCTACATCACTGCGACAGTCCAGCGTTTTGGGAGCGAACCAGAAAATTCTTTTTTCAATGTTCGATATGTATTGTTTTCAAGCTCTCTTCTGACAGACTGGTTCAACCAGTTCATACTTTTTTCTGTTTTATTTTACCTCAGTCGAAGTTCTCAGAAATAAAGGGGCCCACGACCTGGGGCTAACATTTGAAGTCTATATGAGATACATAGATATTCGAATGTTCCATTAAAGTTCTTTATCTCTCAAGCACTGAGTTAATAAAGAAATTGAGAACATAATTTTCCTCTCCCCAATTAACCATTTATATATGTTGTAGTATATCTTTCATGTTGGTCTCATGGTCTTACTAAATTCCAGGACAAGAATTTATCTAATCTGGTGGAGTATCCAGCTTCGTGCTATTACTTGAGGTAATATCACTTGGAGAAGGTGCACCGTTCCTCGGAAAAGCTGTGGAGTAGCCGTAGTGAGGAGATCTTATTTTGGGCTGCGAATACTATGTGATTTTGAATATTTGGTCAAGGTTTACTTCTATGGAAGAAGTATCCTCATGCCAGGTGGTTCTAACAAGCCCCTGTACGGAGAGACCTTAGACACTCGAGGATAGTGTCTAGTAGGCATTCAAGTTCTCTGTATGACCTCGCATATGTCATTGCAAAATCCAAGAGTTTCTTTAATTTCGGTTATTTTTTTTAAGAAAATCATTTCCAAATGCAACAAATATTCATTTATCCTCTGCTATTAATGTCCGAGTCACAGAAATATACGTAGTTATTGGAATTATGCGTGCATTGTGGATTTTAATTAAGCCTTTGATGAATAGGAGCGTAGTAGCTGTTCGGACATTGCATTTAATTTTAGGTCAGTGAATGTGAAATACTTCTAGACTGAGGCAAGCATTATTTTTTATCCTTATCCAGAGTAACTTTTTTTTTGAGGAGCTGGATTTCTCCCACATTAATCCCTCTGCCCTCGTGGGGTGGAGGGGGACGAGTAAATAAGGACAAATCTTTTCTGCTCCAAGCAGTTTTCTGCTGATTTGGAAGCTGATTTAATATTTTTCACATTGTTTAAGATATTCAGAACTGACGATCATCATTAAAATCATCATCATCATCACCATCATCATTTTCTTCTTCTTCTCTTTATATGCTGCCATGCATGGGACAGTTTTAAGAAATTGACTCTCAAACTAATTTATCTATGGCCAAGTCTTTATTTATCACTCTTTCTCTCTCAAGTCCATTTTCATCACTTCCTTCCTCACCCTGATGTTTTCGTTGGCCTTCCCCTATGAACTGGGCCTGCTTCCTTAACTACCGACTCAAGAACTCTCATCCATTCTTTCAACATAACCATATAATCAAAGTGTCATGTACACAGTTTCCTATACTCTCCAGATTTAATCTCACTCTGAAGTCCTCAGATCTAAAGATATATTTAAAATTTCCATTATACATTGTATCATTCTCTTTATGCAGAGACCTTGCAAGAGATAGTTTAATTAAAAAGTCAATTTTTTAAACGCAGGCCAACATGTAAACAGAATGTTAAGCACATCCCAACATGTAAACCAAACGTTAAACACATACCAACATATGAAATGAACGTTAAGCACATCCCAATACGTAAACCGAACGTTAAACACATGCCAACATGTAAACCGAAAGATAAACACATGCCGACATGTAAACCGAACATGAAACACATGCTAACATGTAAACCGAACATTAAACAGACGCTAACATGTAAACTGAACGTTAAATACATTCCAACATATAAACCGAAGGCTAAATACATGCTAACATGTAAACGGAACGTTAAGCACATGCGACATTCCAACATATAAACCGAACGTTAAACAAATGCCAACATGTACATCGAACCTTAAACACATGCCAACATGTAAAATGAACGTTAAGCACATGCCAACATGTAAAACGAACGTAAAACACATGCCAAAATGTAAACCGAACATTAAACACATGCTAACATGGAAACTGAACATTAAGCATATGCTAACATGTAAACCGAACGTTAAACACAACCCAATATGTACACCGAACGTTAAACATGTGCCAACATGTAACTGAACGTTAAACACATGCCAGCATGTAAACCGAACGTTAAACAAATCCTAACATATAAACCAAACTTTAAACACATGCCAACATATAAACCGAACGTTAAACACATCCTAATATGTAAACCTAACGTTAAACAAATGCCAACATGTAAACTGAACGTTAAGCATATGCCAGCATGTAAACTGAACGTGAAACACGTGCCAACATGTAAACTAAACGTTAAACACATGCCAACATGTAAACGGGACATTAAACATATGATAACATGTAAACCGAACATTAAACACATGCCAACATGTAATCTGAAGGTCAAATACATGCCAACATGAAAACTGAACGTTAAACATATGCCAACATGTAAACCGAACTTTAAACACATGCTAACATGTAATCCGAACGTTATAAGCATGTCACCATGTAAACCCAACTTTAAAAATTTGCTAACATGTAAACCGAACGTTTAACATATCCCAACATGTAAACCGAAACTTAAACACATGCCAACATGTAAACCGAACGTTAAACACAGTCCACCCTGTAAACCGAACGTGAAACACATGCCAACATGTAAAGCGAACCTGAAACACATGCAAACACGCAAACCGAACGTAATAAACATGCTAAAGTGTAACCCGAACGTTAAAAACATGCTAACAGGTAAACTGAAGGTTAAACACATGCAAACATGTAAACAGGACATTAAGCACATGCCAACATGTAACCGAACATTAAGCACATGCCGACATGTAAACCGAACATTAAACAAATGCTAACATGTAAACCGAACGTTAAACATATCCCAACATCTACACCGAACGTTAAACACATGCCAACATGTAAACCGAACGTTAAACACATGCCAACATGTAAACCGAACGTCCCACACATGCTAACATTTAAAACGAACGTAAAACACATGCTTACATGTAAACCGAACGTTAAACACATGCTACCATGTAAAGCAGACGTTAAACACATGCCAACATATAAACTTAACATTAAATACATACCAACATGTAAACTGAACGTTAAGCACATGCCAACATGTAAACCGAACCTAAAACACATGCAATCAGGTAAACCGAACCTTAAGCACACGCCGACATATAAACTGAACGTTACACACATGCTAACATGTAAACCGATCGTTAAGCACATGCCAACATGTAAACCAAACGTTAAACACATGCCAACATGTAAACCGAATGTTAAACACATGCTAACATGTAGACCGAACGGTAAACACATGCTAACATTCAACCCGAACGTTAAACACATCCCAATATGTAAACCGACCATTACATTCATGACCACATGTAAACCGAACCTTAAGCACATATCAACATGCAAACCGAACCATAAACATATGACAACATATAAACCGAACGTTAACCACATACCAACATGTAAACCGAACATCCAACACATGCCATCATGTAAACCGAACGTTAAACAAATGGTACCATGTAAACCGAACGATATACACATGTTAACAGGAAAACAAAACGTTAAACACATGCTAACATGCAAACCGAGCGTAAAACACATCCCAATATGTAGACCGAACGTTAAACACATCCTAACATGAAAACCGAACATTAAAAATATGCCAACATGTAAACCGAACGTCAAACATATGCCGACATGTAAACCGAACGTAAAACGTATGCCAACATGTAAAACGAACGTTAAACACATACCAATATGTAAACCGTATGTTAAGCACATGCTAAAATGAAAACTGACGTTAAGCTCATGCCAACATGTAAACCGTCCCTTAAACACATGCCAACATGTAAACTGAACCTTAAACACATGCTAACATGTAAAGCGAACGTTACACATATACCAATACGTAAACTTAACTTTAAACACATCCCAACATGTAAACTGAACGTATATCACATGCCAACATACAAATTGAACGTAAAAAAACATGCCAACATGTAAACTGAACGTTAACCACATGCCAACGTGTAAACTGAAGGTTAAACATATGCTAACATGTAAACCGAACGTTAAACTCATCCCAACATATAAATCAAACGTAAAACACATGCCAACATAAAAACTGAACGTTAAGCACATGCCACCATGCAAAACAAACGTTGCGCACATGCCATTAAGCGCATGCTAACATAAGACCCGAACGTTAAACACATCTCAATATGTACACCGAACGTAAAACACGTTCAACCATGTAAACTGATCGTTAAGCACATTCCAACATGAAAACCGAACGTTAAACACATGCTAACATGTAAACCGAACGTTAAACACATGCCAATATATAATCCGAACGTTAAACACATCCCCATATACTAACCGAACGTTAAACACATGCTGACATGTAAACCGAACATTCCAACATGTAAAGCGAACATTAAACAAACGCTAACATGGAAATCGAAAATTAAGCATATGCTAACATATAAACCGAAGGTTAAACACATCCCAATATGTACACCGAACGTTAAACACGTGCCACCATGTAAATTGACCGTTAAGCACATGCCAACATGTAAACCGAACGTTAAACACATGCTAACATGTAAACCGAACGCTAAACACATGCCAACATATAAACCGAACGTTAAGCACATCCAAATATGTAAACCGAACGTTAAACACATGCCAGCACGTAAACCGAACGTTAAACACATGCTAACATGTAAACCGGACGTTAAACACATGCTAACATGTAAACCGAACATTAAACACATGCCAACATGTAAACTGAACGTTAAAAACATGTCAACATATAAACCGACCCTTAAACACATGCCAACATGTCAAGTGAACCTCAAACACATGCTAACATGTAAAGCGAACGTAAAACACATCCCAACATGTAAACTGAACGTAAAACACATGTCAACATATAAACTGAACGTTAAACGCATGCCAACATGTAAACCGAATGTTAAATACATGCCAACATGTAAAGCGAACGTTAAACACGTTCCACCATATAAACTGACTGTTAAGCACATGCCAACATGTAAACCGAACCTTTAACACATCCCAATACGTAAATCGAACGTTAAACACGTCCCAACATGTAAGCTAAACGCAAATCACATACCAACATATAAACTGAGTGTTAAGCACATGCCAACATGTAAAACGAACGTAAAGCACATTCTAACATGTAAACCGAACATTAAACAAATGCTGACATGGAAATCGAACATTAAGCATATGCTAACATATAAACCGAAGGTTAAACACATCCCAATATGTACACCGAGCGTTAAAAAGGAGAGTCATGACAAATACAAGGTAGGGGATCCAGTTTGCGTAAGACTCCCTGGAAACTGGTGCACCACCAAGTTCAAGCGAGGACGAATATCTGGAGTGGTCAGCCAGCAGTCGGTCCTTGTTGATGGAACCCCACGCCATGTGGGCAATCTTCGCCCAGCTAGTGAAGTACATCCCACAACTACAGAGAGCGAGGAATCATCAGATGATGAACTGTTGATAAG
This sequence comes from Euprymna scolopes, assembly GCF_053919585.1. NCBI lineage: Eukaryota > Metazoa > Mollusca > Cephalopoda > Sepiida > Sepiolidae > Euprymna > Euprymna scolopes. Next base: position 130,612,893 of record NC_136495.1, read on the forward strand.
TGAGGTCACCGAGCAAGACAGTGGTAGTTGTAGTTCGTCTGATCAAGCAGGATCAGAACCAGAACAACACCCAGAACCAGAACCAGAACCTGAATCCGAGATTGTAAATACCACCCTTCGCAGAAGCCAGAGAACTAAGAGGCCACCCTCGGATACACTCTATGTGATCATCAGATCAGGGGGGAGTGTAGTACTTACCAACAAAAAAAATGCCCACGTGTTTGTGCCTTGTGTAGGCATGCGCGACAACAAAACTTGGGTTTTTATAAGCGGAAGTCTCGAGGTTGTCAGGAATATCCGGGCGCATGCGCAAGAGGAGGGATTGAGAGAATGGTATAAAAGGCAATCGAGTGAGAAGTTTGTTGTTGTTGTCATTGGACGTTACAGTTGATTAAGAAGTTGTTTTTTTTGTGTCAAGTCGCGGACCTCGCTGAAGGTGAAGTTCATATAAGTCGTGCACCTCGGTGAAGGTGAAGGTCAAATAAACCGAACGTTAAACACATGTCAACATGTAAACCGAATCTTAAAAACATACCAACACGTAAATTGAACGGTAAACACATCCCAACATGTAAACCGAACATAAAACACATGCCAACATCTAAACTGAACATGAAGCACATGCCAACATGTAAACCGAACGTATAACACATGCCAACATGTAAACCGAACATTAAACACATGCTAACATGTAAAACCGAACATTAAGCATATGCTAACATAACACATCCCAATATGTAAACCGAACGTTAAACACATGGCAAAATGTAAACTGAACGTTAGGCACATGCCAACATTTAAACGGAAGGATAAACACATGCTAACATGTAAACCGAACGTTAAACACATCCCAATATGTAAACCGAACGTTAAACACATGCTAACATGTAAACTGAACGTTAAAAACATGCTAACATGTAAACCGTACGTAAAACACATGTTAACATATAAACCGAACGTTTAACCCATCCGAGTATGTAAACCGAACGTTATACACATGCTAATATGGAAACCGAACGTTAAACACATGCCAACATGTAAACTGAACATTAAACACTTGCAAACATGTAAACCGAACGTTAAATACATGCCAACACGTAAACGTTAAGCACATACCGACATGTAAACTGAACGTTAAATACATGCAAACATGTAAACCGAACATTAAACACATCCCAACATGTAAACCGAACGTTAAACACATGCAAACATGTAAACCGATCTTTAAACACATACCAACATGTAAACCGAACGTTAAACACATGCCAACATATAAATCGAACGTTAAACACATGCTAACATGTATACCGAACGAAAAACACATGCTAACATGTGAACCGAAACTTAAACACGTGCTAACATGTAAACCAAACGTTAAACACATGCTAACATGTAAACCGAGCGTTAAACATATGCCAACATGTAAACTGAACGTTAAATACATGCCAACATGTAAACTGAACGTTAAACACATGCCGACATGTAATCCGAACGTTAAACACATTCTAACATGTAAAATGAACATTAAGCACATCCCAACATGTAAACCGAACATTAAACACATGCCATCAATTAAAGCGAAACTAAAACACATCCAAACATTTAAACCGAACGTCAAAGATATTCCAACATGTAAACCGAACGTTAAACACATACCAACATGTAAACCGAACGTTTAACCCATCCGAGGATGTAAACCGAACGTTATACACATGCTAACATGTAAACCGAACGTTAAACACATGTTACGTGCAAACCGAACGTTAAACGCATGCCAACATATAAACCTAACGAAGGAAAGGAAGAGAAGAAAACAACATGAATGTTCGATGTATCTTACATGAGGAAACCAAGTATCTTCAGGCAGCACATATCAAAATTCTGTGTCAAATCATTTAAACTAACAACAAAAACAATAATAATAATCAAGCATGTGACATTTGCTAAACAGATTAATGTTGGTCACTAAAAGATTCCGATAACAAGATTTATAGTGACAGAATTTCATGAAAAGTATATAATCCTATGTCACGTGATTGGACGCCAAGAAGAGTAAAAATTGAACCCTAAATCGTAACTCTTACTGCTATTTTGCCATTTAGTCCTCACATTCCATGAACGATGTTTCTGATAAAAGAGAAAGAATTGCTCTCTTCTAGTTCGCCTATCGTTTTGAGTGGATGATATGGGAGGATGTTCGGTCTTCCCTATCATATTCATCATCATTCAATTGTCTATATAACCATAACATTAACTTGTGCTCCAGTTGTTGTAAGCCTTGATAAGTGATGACATTAATAAAAGCATGTGTAAAAAAAACTTGATATTATTTCTTGTATCAATAATGAAAAGCAATACGGCAACCTTAAAAAACGACGTCTTTGCTGTTGCGGCCATCGTCAAACCGGAAGTGACGTAGGTTTAAATTAAGGTTATTCAATCGAAAAGTGGGGATGACTTTCGAAAATATCGGTGAAAAAAGTGATCTATCCCTGTAGAAAAGTGCGCAGTTGAGAGTGAAGGAGTTAATGTTTGTAGCCAATTGTTCGATATCTGTCGTCCGAGGGGTCGAGCTTCAAAACGATACTGAGATTGTGAAAATCCGTCGCCTCTGTCGAAAGTTATAGGCAGACATACAAACATACATACATACATACATACATTTAAACAGACAAGTGAAATTTATATTATAGAAGATGATATTCGAAAACGAGGTTTCATCAAAGGGTAGTCACTCTTATATTCTTATCCAGGGTTATCAGATTTGCCTTTTTAAAGCCAAATTTCGCGAATTTAGCCTTTTTAAAAATCAGTTTGACCTTATAAAAATGGTATTTGTCTTCTTTTAAAGCGTAACGTACGCACTAACTAAGGCAGAAACAAGCAGAATATTATATAGATTTTTAATGACACAGAAAATGTTATTTCATTTTCAGTGGCAACATTTCGAAATTCATAAAACATAAATCCTTAGTGCTGGGCAGAAATCGCCATCTTGTCTGTGTGAAGGAATTTTAACAACTGCGTTTTTTTTTTTTTTAATAGGGAGGATCATTAGTTATCGAGGCCTGAAGGTCACTCAAGTATAAGAGTTAATAAGTGTCAGTTATCTGTAAGACAACAACGTCATAATTGGTAATGGTAGAACTTGAGTAGTATTTGCACTATTAAAGAGGACGACTCCACAGGAATTTGTTCATGTTAAACTTGAAAACGGCCATGTTATAGTCAGTTGGGAAGCAGCTCTGCGACATTGTGTTCCACAGGAAAGAAACTTTGCTCATGGAATTTACGTTTAGTTTTTTTGGCATGGTGGATTATAAGGAGAACTGTTAGCACTTGTTGTAGCCAGACGAGTGTCTGCTACGAATGTTCCAGATAGAAACTTTTTTCTCGTGATAGAAAAAATGCGATAGAAGAGTTCAATAAAAAGAAAGAATAAAAGAAAAAACATAACTATTTAATTACTTACATAAGAAGGACTGTCCCTTTCTCATGTAAGTAAGGAACCTGCCTAAAACTTTCGACATAGAAAACGGATTTTCATGAGATTTGTATCATTTTGAAACTCAACTTCTCGGATGATAAATATCGAAAAATTTAATATTAATTCTTTCACACTCAACTGGGCAGTTTTTTATCAGGAGGGGTCGATTTTTTTGCAAGCCATTTTGCAAGTCATTGTATCAGTTGGATTGACTTTACCCAATTTTCACGTTCTGAACTTCCGGTCGCATCATGGAGTAGCAGTAAGATGTCAGATTTTCTTTCACTTTTTTCACCTTCACATCACGGGTTTGATCCTGCTTGCCTTCCTCCTACCACTTTTTTTTGTTGTTCAACACACACCCGGGAACGCTGGGTACCCAGGCTAGTCTATTATATAAATCTCACCTGTCTGTTTAAATATATGTATGGTTCTACCCTTTCTTCACTCCTGTCTCTCTCATTGATTCTAGTCTCAGACTCTTTTATAAATACCATCATGGCGTGTGTTCTTCAGAATTGTCTCATTAATTCTATGTTGATCTTATGGTTTTCTTAAATTTTTCGTTTAGGTACCTCGTTATAATATATATTTCTATTCTAGTAGCTTCTTTTCAAGAACTACAGGTTTGCGATTTTTCCCTTCTCGTGATTACCTTCCTCCTACCTATAGTCTTGGTCAGTAGGTGTCTTCTTTTTTTGCATCATTAATCTTTTGTTCTTTTTACTTTTTTTACACTAAGTGGCTTTATATTTTGTCTAGAGCAATTTCTATAAAAGCTACTCTTTCTACACTTTGTGGTTTTATCTGATTTCTTTCGTGGGAGGAACGAATACTTCTTAGTTTTAGTCATTTTTAAAAGATAGTTTTAACTTTTATTAAATTATTTCATGATATTTCTCAGACTGTGGTTCTGGTTTTTGTTGTTATGTTCGCAACTATTCGGCTGTTGTAGAAAGAAGATTCGGTCTAAATTGTCAATGAGGTAAAGACTGACCAAAGAAAAAAATATAAATAAAAAGGATTACCTTAACCCGATGGAGTGCGAAAATCTAGGAATTGTCCTAGGGAAAAATAAAAGAAGGAGACGTAGAAAAGGAAATGTATGTATGTATGTATGTATGTATGTATGTCAGGTCATGTCATGTGCTAATGGTACCATGTAACCCAGTACTACCTGCCTCATGGTCGGGTCACCGGCGACTAAACTGGTTCCCCCACCAGACTTGTTTGGTGAGGAGGGCGGCTAGTCTCCCTGAAAGATTAAAAACAAGACCTTCCAAAGGGCGAATTAACTCTTTTTCTGGGTCAACGGCCAACTAGCACCGTGTATATTTGTGTGTGTGTGTGTGTGTGTGTGTATATGTGTATTGGGGTGGAGAGGGCTCCCGTAAGCCGTGGTGAAGGCAACCTTTCTAGGAGAAGCAAATCTCTGATTTAAAAAACCATAAAGCGGAAGACCAGTGCCCGCATTAAGCTGGTCTGCAGTTTAATTTGTTGCTGGCTATCTTGCTCTTGCTTGTTGCTGGATCTCAACATTTTGAACCGAGAGAGAGACTTAGCTGTCGTACAAAGCTAAGACTCTGTAACATCATATTTGTATAGATACTCCCTCAGACATTTGGAATCATGGATTTTAAATGTCTGAGGGAGTGGCACTCGTCTGACAAGACGTTGCAATCATCATCATCATCATCATGTATGTATGTATGTATACCTAAATCTTTCGACAGAAGTGATGGATTTTCACAAGATCAGTATCGTTTTTAAGCTCGGCCCTTCAGACAACAAATATCGAAAACTTGGCTAAAAACATTAATTCCTACAAAGTCAACTAGGCACTTTTCTACAGGGTGGGGTCGTTTTTCTTCGCCGATATTTTCGAAAGTCATCCCCTCTTTTCGATTGACTTAATTAAAACCTTCACCACTTCCGCTAATATATGATCATTGTTGTAATCTATATATATAAAAGCGAATATGTGTGTTTGTATGAGTGTGTGTATGTCTCGCAAAAACTTTCCACACAGGTCACGGATTTTCGCTAGATCGGTATCATTTTAAACTTTCTAAGAAAGAAGCTTTGTCCATGAACAAAGCTTCTTTCTTAGAACTGCACGCCTGTGGAACTCTGTTCCGTCTGCCTGCTTCCCACCTGGCTACAACTTGGATGTCTTCAAGTCCAACGTTAAAAAATTTCTAATGAACCGCTCCCTTAAGTAAACACTTCATCAAATCTCCACACTAACGTACTGTACTTGCAATTACCCTTATCCCTGAGTGGCTTCCAGGCCTTGATAAGTGGTGACCACCGTGTAAAAAAAAAAAACTTCAAGCTTCGCCCGACAAATATCGAAAAATTGGCCAAAAACGTTAATTACTTCACCCTGAAATCAGTAGTTTTCTACAGGGGGGGTCAGCAAAAACCGTCCTCTCATGACGAGTTCGCTTCTACGCATGCGTCATACGACGTCGTAACCTGATTTACTTTAAATATTTTAAAAGGCGACACAATTTTGTCGACGTCGTCTTAGCTCAGTTGCCTAGAGCGCAGCCTCATTATCTAAACGTTTTGGGTTTGAATCGTGGTGTGAGATGTCTTTTTTTTCGATTTTTTAAATTTTAATATTGAAGCAGGGTTATTTAAGCCATTTTTCTCGTGTTCTGGGGTGATCTTTTTTTTTTTTTGTTTTTCTTACTTCGCTTATGCTTAGGTTTTCATTAACACCCCCACCCCGTCCGACCACACACACCCAAAAACACACGAGCAACGCCGAGTACCCTCCGCTAGTGTTGTAAGAAAGGAACTTGCAGTAATTTCAACATGCAGCGGTTCTTTATAGAAGAAAGAAGTCAGCAAAATGTTGTATGAAAAAGGGAATATTCAAAAGAAGCAAGACAGAAAAAAAGAATATCATTGTCAATCAAGAGGTATTGGACTAAAGGAAAATATTAAAGATTGTCTCTTACAAAGTGATTCTTTCATTTGTATTGAACTATGTAGCACAATATTACTTTCTGAGTATTTATTATATTAATTATTAATTTATTTTGTTTGACTCAGTTCTATATTTAAATTACAATGGACACTATTTTCATAGAAATGTTATTAAACTCATATTTGTTGTATGTTATTAGTTTTTCTGTCAAAAAGAACTATTTTTCTGCGCTACCCAGAAAAAAATATAACGTATTTGTTGATTAAATATATTTCTTATTCCATGGAATTTCCACAGGTTCTGCTAGTTCAAAATTAATATCATGAATTTCGTGATCCTCCCTGAGAGGCTTTTGGCATTGTGGCCAGAATATAAAATTCCACCTCAGGATATCTCCAAGCCACAGACACATCAAGATCTATCTTGTTGTCTATGCTATAATTGTGAAGTGTTATGATAACACTTCACAATTCTTTCACGCCATCTGCTTGAAGGTTATGCAATATATTTTGTCACAAACATTGAACTCGTCTGGAAAGAGTTTATATTCGAGCCCCCACACAAGATTGTCACAAAGGATTGTTCTAGTGTTGAGAAATACAAACAATATAATGTTTCTACATGTTTTTTCTTAGATGCGGACTCATAATTTGCATTCTTTTCTTATTTTTTTTTATATAGGCATCACCACTTATCAAGGCCCAGGGGCCACTCGAGGATAAGGGTTAAAGAGTGTACAGTAGTCAATTGGACAATATAGTAATTGGCAGTAATGGAAATTCAGTATATTTGTCAACTTAAGGGGAACGGCTTATCAAGAACTTGTTTACAGTGGACTTGAAGACAACCATATTGTAGTCAGCTGAAAAGCAGGAAAGCGGAAGACAGTTCCACGGGCGTGCAGTTCTAAGAAAGAAGCTTTGTTCATAGATTCTATGTTTAGGTTTAGGCATAGATAAAGGGTGGGGGGAATTATTGATAGTGGTTTCAGCTAGACGTGTGTTTCTTGTGAAAGTTTGGCGAGGGGGGACCATAGATTGAAGCTCAGTCGATTGAAGAGTTGGACTGCTGTTCTCATCTTGAGTATTTTTTTCATAACATTTTGGATTATGTTAAGCCTCAGCTAGTGTCTTTCAATTGTAGGTCTAACTCTGATTTTTTCATGATAGACAATGTTCTGAAGGAGAAATTCACTCTGAAACTTTTTAGTTTTTCATTCCTTCTTAAATCTTTCTCGGGGTCTCTGCATTAGGTTCATTGCTCTTTCTGTCTCTCGTAAAGTCGGTTCTCTCTATTGCTCCAAGCACTTTTTCAAACTGGAAGCTATTCTCCGTCTCTACAAATCTACTATCAGACCTTGTATGGAGTTATTTTGTCATATCTAAGAGTATCCTATACCTATATAAGGCAACCATTCACCTATGCATGCAATATTGTTACCATATAGGGTTCAAAAAAGAGTCCCCAATCTAATAGGTCCCTTTTGTCAACTGGGCTCCAACCCCTGTCCCATCGCCGCAATGTTTGATCCCTGTGCTTGTTTTATAAATATTTTAATGGAATGTGCTCTGATGAACTCGTTGCACTTGTGCCCCTCGACATACATATCTGACAACCCACTAAGTAATAAAATCACACAACTTCACTATTGAGATCCCTAAATGCCAGAAAGGTTTTGTTTTGTTTTTTATATAAAGGTCACCACTTATCAAGGCCTGGAAGACACTCAGGGATAAGGGTTATTGCGTGTACAGTAACCAATGGGATAGTATTGTAGTAATAGTTAGTATTGGAGATTTCATAAAGTGCCTTACTTAAGGGGGCGATTCATCAGGAATTTGTTTATGTTGGTCTTG
>NC_136495.1:130630011-130670011 GCF_053919585.1 Euprymna scolopes
AGTCAGAATTCTTTTTAGAAAGACATCCAGTACTTACGAAAGAGACCATAAGAGAATTGCCAACATCCTAAGTAAAAGTCATTTATGTGGAACAAACTGGGTTCGAACTTGGAACACTCGGGTCGTTAGTCCGTGTAGTTAACTACTTGACCATCTTCACCTCCCATACAGTAATACGATTACATAATTTTACTTATATATATATCTCGCTAAGTAGTACATCTAAACACAAGATTGTTTTTATCATATTTAATTAAACGATCCTAGTAAGTAATAATTATAATCCTGTAGTAAAAATGATATAAAAGTAATCCACCAGACAAAATATAAGTAATTATAGGCATTTCGACATTTAAATACCTTTCATGTCCGTGTAAAATGACAGGTGTGGATATTTAATGAATACCTTTTAGAAGTGCACAGCTTGACATGTGCTCAAGGGTTTAGGAATGTCGAACACAACACTTCGGTGACCCTCACCAGTGTAAACTTGCCTTGATTTCAGTATCAATTTTATGTGCTAATCAGTCGTTTAAGTCCCGCTTTCACAAAAAAAAAACAAACAAAAAAAACTGCCCTAAACTTTCGACGTACCAATTGAAAGGGGGTGGGACACAAATGAATGCTTCATGTAATCATCACTGCGATTTATTTATGTATTATTGTTGTTTTTTTTGTTTTTTTTTTACTTTCTTTTAGTGCGAAGTTATAAAATTTAAATGCCAAGATCGAAAAGAATGAAAACAGTTTGAATCTAAATCTTTCTTTATGAAGATTTGAACGTTAAATTTGAAAGGGCAGACGTAGATATTTTTACATTAACAAAATTACATGGCCGTTTTTTTTTTTTCTGCTCGTGCTTTTGCATTTCTCGTCTCTACGTGACTTTCACGTTTTCATTTACATTCAATTTGATTGAATAAAAAAAAAAAATCAACAGAAAGAAAGAGGGATCGTGATCACTTTTTGTTCGTTCTTATCACCAAGCACAATTTTCACCATCTTTTTACGTGCTGGAAGGATCGCTGATTCTGCAAGAACATGAAACCTCGATTTCTGGCACGTCATTTGAAGCTAATTAAGCCTTTTCGGTCACAGTTATTGGTTTCTTAAATGTTTGACTTTGCATTCCATTAAATTCTAACAACCTTTGGAAATAATCAAAATTTTTAGTTTGAACGTTAGGATGATTAATACTAAGGTGTCTTTTCATCTTGCTTGGAACAATTGTTTCATTAGACAGCGTTAGGCCGCACACGACACACAGCGGAGAAGGAATCGGTATCTCTAGTCCAGTGCAATCCACATTTCAAGTAACCGTCACCCTACAACTGAAGTTTCGATTTTTTTTTTTTATTGAAGTTGTAGAATTATTGTTGTCACCTTTTCTTTTAAGAAACTTGTCCATAATTAAGGATGAATCGAATCTAAAATTTAAAAAATACATCAAATCAGACTTTTTATCATATTTAATCTTGTTTTTTATTTTTCCTATCAAAACCTTAATTTACAAAACATATATGTATAAGTGAACGTGTGTGTGTACATTTCTCGACGCAATAACTGTCAATTTTAAGTCTACAGACTCGAAATTTGATCTACAGGGTACTGAGATTTGGGAAAATCTTTGATCGGTTTTCGACCAGAAATTTGGCTGTTATGGGGTCAAAGTTCAACGATTTGACCTTTGAGAACCCTACCAAACTCCTCCGACAATTTTGGGTCCAAACACTTGAAATTTTAGATATAGGTTCCTTGGACATGGATCTAACTTAATAACTTGATTTGAGCCCAAAACAAATGTTAAAGGATCATTATAGGGGGTAAAGTTACAAAAATTGACCGCTTCTTTTTGGTTTTTTATTTTGCTCAACATACACCTCCAAACACCCGGGCAACGCCGGGCTGAAATGCTAGCATTAAATAATAAATATCAAAGAATTAATATTGTAAACGATATACATCGATGATACAAAGCATAAATCTACGCTTACCAATGTTTATTATCGAAAAATTCAAAATACCTAAGAATTTAAACAAACGATTAATTACACATTTTATTTTTGGATATTTTAGTGTTAACATCTTGTAATTAAGTAATAATGTGCGATTTAGCATTTATTAATACAAACATATAACGATATGAAAGCTGTTTTTCACCTAAAACAACTTGTAACTTCCACCTATAATCTCTTCGCAGCACCAGTAATTATTCTGCGGCACACTAACAGTGGTTTGGAACTTAAAGGATAAAACGCTCATTGAATTTTTTATATATAACTTCTCATAATCTGTAAAACCTAACAGAAATTTAATATCGATTTAAATAAAAAATTAGCCAATTTTTCTCTTTGAAGACTTCCTAATAAGAATTTCACACTATAATCATATGTACACAACGTGATGGTGTATGAAATTGTAACCTGACCAATAAGGATGGAGGACCTACCTTGCATGTAGACAAATCATACGAGAATAATACAGTGGATATTAAATGAGTTTTTATGACAGCCTTAGTTTTGATGACCTCAAAAAAATTAAGGGTACTTCGGCAGTTTAAAGCCCGTTTTTCCGTGAGTCTGGCAGACGACAGAAACCGACGGATTATACCGAGCGAACGGAAGTAAAATAAAATAGAATAAAAAATAAAAAACGAACAAAAAAATAAATAAAACGAACAACCTACCGTAATAATTTCATACATTTTACTGTTTTTTTTTTCATGGCAACTGTTTTTTTTTTGTTTTTTTCATGGCAACTGTTTTTTTTTTGTTATTTTCATGGCAACTGTTTTTTTTTTGTTATTTTCATGGCAACTGTTTTTTTTTTCATGGCAACTGTTTTTTTTTTCATGGCAACTGTTTTTTTTTTTCATCGCAACTGTTTTTTTTTTCATGGCAACTGTTTTTTTGTTTTTTTTCATGGCAACTGTTTTTTTGTTTTTTTTTCATGGCAACTGTTTTTTTGTTTTTTGTCATGGCAACTGTTTTTTTTTGTTTTGTTTTTTGTCATGGCAACTGTTTTTTTGTTTTGTCATGGCAACTGTTTTTTTTTTTTTTTCATGGCAACTCGGTTTTTTTGTTTTTTTTTTCATGGAAACTGTTTTTTATTGGGAGGGAGGGTAATATGTTTTGTTTCTTTGAATTAGTGAACAAATATATTTTGTTTGTGTATGGAAATTTATTTTGGTATTTTTTATTTTTATTTTTTATTTTTTTACAATCTGCCACAGCGTAGTATAAACACCTTCAACTTCTGTTCTTAACATTGGAGGTTTGGGGTGTTTATTCGTTTCCTTTGTCACAAGACTTGTTGCTTGAGTAAGCGCAATGATACTCTGTCCTTTTTTTCCCCCCCTTTAAACTCTTTCCTTTTTTTTCCTCCAATTTTTACCGTCTGCTCGTTTGCATCTCTTTTTGCTCACTCGATATAATCACAAGTACCAGATTAAATCTAGGCAATACAGAGAGATGTATGCAGAACAGGAGATTCTGTTGGTATAGTCACATTGAAAGAATGGATATCAGTTCTTGAGTTAGAACAGCCGAGGTAGCAAGTTTAGATAACAATGGAGGCTAAGGACAACTTCAGAGGAAATGATAAAATAGATTGCCAGTATAAAGACAGGCCTGGTTATATAGGTTTATTTGAAGGTAAATTTTTTAAAGCTGTTCAAAGCATGCCAGCATATAAAGCTGACTTTATGCCGAATAACATTTTTAAGCCCATAAATTCAGTTTCATAATCTGTATTAATTAAATTTTTATTATAGAAATTCGTTCATTGCTTTAAAGGTTGAAGGGCTTGATTTTTTTCACTTATGGAAAACTAGCAGGGAGACTCAATATTGCCCAAAATTGAATGAGGATCAAATGTTTCAGCATTCCATACATTTATTTTCATTAAAATTAGTGAAATCGCCCATTTTTAAATCAAATTGATTGCTCGCTCTAGTCGGGGACCCATTGTGGTATACCGGGAGGAAGATTCTTATACTTCCCCACACCGAATTAGTCCACAATACCTTGTAGTCTACATTGCACTGTAGAGAACCTGCCGTTGATTTTATAAAATTATGTTTATATATTGGCTTGAATTAAAGTTTAATTAAATGTCAAGTATCATAGTTGATTTAAAAAAAATATTTTTATGTATTGGCTTTAAAGTTTAAAATGCAACAGTCAAGTATCATGGTTCAATTGACCTCTAAACAGAAACATTCACTTCGAACATCTTCCTGTCTTATCAAAGGACTTAAGTTTAAATGCTGGGCCCTTCTTGAATGCAGTTATGATGTTGGGCTGTAGAACGTGTTAAATTTGGTCGAAATCTGACTTCCTTTAATTTTTTTTTTTTTTTTCAATACAAAACCTATATGAGGACACTTCCACACAGTACATTTGTGTAAAATCCACCGCCCCCCCCCCCAAATCGGCCCAGCCGTTTTGGAGACTTTGAAAAATGAACTCGCATACATACACACACATATACACTTTTTCTATATAGGTAGAGATAGAAATTCTAAGGTCATGATAAGAATTTCGTGTGTAATCTGCCCGTTATTGTATAAACCTGGATACTTGATTATCTGCCCAAAGTTTGCAATTTCATAAAATTCACCATACCTTTGCTAGCTTGATAGTGAAAAACTCAATTTACTTTTTTTTTTTTTTTTTGCTCAACTAAATACCACTTTTACCTTCCCTTTTATCTCTTTCACCCCCTTTCTTACTGCCTGTTTCTCATCTTTCTTTCTGCCTTTCTCCCTCCCACCTCCCTCTTTATCTTTATCAGAATTGAGTATTGTTGGAGCAAAAGAAATTGTTTGCACAAAATTTTTTTTAACTCCCTAAATAAAATAACTTGTACTGTTTTCTAAGAAAATATTTACTCTTTTTCAATAAGAAAATACATCACTGATGATGATGATGATGATGCAGCAGCAGCAGCACCTGACCCTTGAGAGTCCTTCAATGTCTCTGGTTAAGCTTTAATATCTCTTCCTGCTTAATTACAACAAAACTTCAAAGATAGTTACTACTTCGGAGGCAAAAAAAAAAAAGCACCTGCACAGCTGGTGAGCTCTCAAATCGTACAGATTTCCCCCAACCCACCAACATTAAGCACTTCTGTTTACGTTGCCCACAAAAATATAGACTTAGGAGCTCACACATCTCGCAACACGAGGCAGTAAAAGTATACCATCGTTTTGATCTGAAACCATATCCACAGCGTTTCTCCAGTTTCTTCTCATTACAATAAAATCTCTCTCTGCTTCCAGTTCATTACTGGTCTTTTACCATCAGGGTTCGATTGGAGCGCTTGATTGACAACTCTCTCTAGGGTCAATCTTACGGTATGTCTGACCCAAGCTAGATTTTGTTTACTGGTTATTGATATTACTTTTCTCTTCCATTTCCCTGTAATCGTCTTCAGTTCTGTTCTTTAAGGCTCACAAGACGAGCAGTTTGTCTCTGGCTGACAAATATCAACAGTATATATCCATGGCCAAATTAATTATGGTTGCTTAACAACGAAGTACGACCATTGCTATGCAAATTAGTATCTCCACTGTCACGAAAAGATAATAATGCTGTTATTTATAGCCATGAACCATCTTCAGTCAACCAATTTTTAAAGACGACATAACCTTTGATGAAGAATGGCAGTAATTGTTTAACAGCCGCTCTTTTTCTTCTCTTCTATATAACCAGCAGGGTTGCCCAGCGTTGTCTTGTGTTGGGGTATGAGGGCAAAAATGGAGCATATTTATATTTAAACTTCTATCTTTTTTTCTACATCTTTCTTCCTTTTTTTCTTTTAGGCAATCAACTCTGGTGTTCTGACTTTCTCACTCTTCACACACTTCTCATCGTCCCTAACACTCCCTGCCTTCCTTGAATCTCTTATGCCACTCAAAAACTGATGCTGGATTCATGCAAGATGACCCCAAAGCAGTCTTAAGCATTCCATACGTTTCTGTGACATTTTTTTTCCAAGTTTAAAACAGAATTTTATTGTATATCATCCTTCTAAAGTGTCCTCACGTCCAGATTGCATTTTTGAAATTCACCAGCTGTTACAATCAGGCTTTAATACAATGTATTCCAATTCCTTTTGTAGCTGTTCATTTGAATCTGAAATCATAAAAATTGGTCAGTCATCTCCTCACATGTGTAGCAATAACATACTGAATTTTCAAGGGTCTACGACAATTTAAATGTCTGTACAAAAGTCTGGAAACTTATCGAAGGCACATCGTATACATCAGTTTGTTGTAAATGTTTTAATTTATTGAATCTAATTTCCAAATTTGTATTCATACTATTGCTTTATCTCATATATTGAGCATTTTTTGTATCTAATTGGGATTGTCTTATAAATATTGATACTAATATTTATATGGATTTTGATTTTTACAGTATTATTATGCAAGCTGTAGTCTGAAAGTATTTCAAAATTTCAATCAGTGTATGTATGTATGTATATATATATATATATATATATATACACACACACACATCAAAGAACTTAATTTAACCTGAACATTTTCACTAGAACTGTGCTCTCAGTGTTTAAGAAAAAATCGACATGTTTCTTTCTCTTCGATTGGATTTACAATTTTATTTTGTATCTATGTAGTTTTTTTTGTTTTTTGTTTTTTTTACGTCACTTTAACTTGATTTTCTAGTTATTTTATATTTAGTTTATGATTAAGATGAATGAAATTTGACAATTATGAAAAATAGATTGGAGGTGGAGGGATCTGAATGCTGAACGCTTTGCCCGATTTATGTCGGCTTTTTCAAGAGGGATGGTCATTGACATCTGCAACTAAGTTTGACAGAAGGTTATTGAAAAAGACAAAAGGGCTTATCTGTTGGTCATAAATCTGTAACTTACAAATTTCTCCTTCTTCCACAACGCTAACACCCCATGTGAAAATAAATTTGTATCAGCAATGTATAACCATTTTTGACCAGCTTGATTCTATTGACATTCGTTTCCCCTATTTTTTTTTCTAGAATCAGGTATTAATAAGAGGTATGACTTTAGAAGGCATCGAGTGGTGAGGTCCCATGTGAGGAATGTAAAGTTGCCCCTTAGTTACCATCGCTCCCAGGACCACTTTGGCTCATAGTGTTAATACCTGTTAGAAGCATCTGGGTTTACTAGATCAGGCTGTCTGAAGATACTGGTTTCCTGAACCAATATGCACCAAACATTAGAGGCAATTTGGAACTGCTTATGAATTTAATATTCCCTTTACACATCCTCCACCAGAGGAAACCGGCTCAACCCACCTTGGGTGAATGCCATACGACAACAACAAAAAGAGAAATTGCATGAAGGTTGCACACATCCATAATTGAAAGATTTTCAGTATGTGTCCTTATCCATGCTTTTACTATTTATATACGACAAATTAAGGCATGACAAATGCAAGACAACTGCTTCTGATGATTCTTTATTTGCGCTACTTAAGCACCTCATTCAAGCAACCTGTGAGGACAGGCAACCAGACATGACTACTGGTTTCATATTCAAGCAATCTCGGCATGGAAGCAATAAAACGTACTTGGTCACAATATTCAGGCAAAAAAATTACTGTATATTTCGGCATATAACAAGATCTGCCCGGTCATTGGTGTGTGACCGACCACGTGTTACACTAAATGTTCTGGAAACAGTCTGCCTATGAAGATCTGTCGATTAAACGTCTTTTGTCAGAGGTAAAATCAAAAGCATACCTGAAATGTTGGGTGTGGCCATCTCCCCCACTCAGGGCTGCACTCCCCTCTGGTGGCGTCATTCTGTATTGGGTCTTTTTCATCTTCAAGACCGTTTCCTTTGACCTTAGGTAGACATTCAATACAGCACAAACAATGCACAACACAATGGTATATAGAAGATCTTAACTATTTTATTGTTCAATTGTTTCATACAATAAACTAAATACAATAAACTCCTTAAAACTAACTAATCATGAGAGGAGGGGGGACTCCCCTTCCTCTCATCTATAGAGGGACAGAAAAATACGTGCTCACCTCATGGCGTCCAGACGAAAAGAGACCGAAAACGGGAAGGGAAATCTAGGCTGCATTTCTATGTATCCCTCCGCCTACAGCCAAATTATCACCTGGCCCTGCAGGGGGAGGGTGCATAAGCAACCACTAACCATGGCACTACAATATAGTGCCAGAATAAGACGAGGTATGAAATTGGAGCAAATTTTAATAAATTTATCATATATCAGTTGTATAAGACGATTGCTAAATCACGAAAACATGTTTTTTTTAGCCTAGGTTAGAAATTGCAACATCCGGTATCTTATGAAATATTGGTTTTTTAAAGATGATTTTTTTTTACTTTAAAAATCGTCTTATATGCTGAAATGTACGGTATATGGAATCGTGAGGTTTTTAGGTTTTTTTTTTTTTTTTTTTTTTTTTTTTACATAATAACAACTTTGCATCAAATAAATACTTTTCTGGGATTCTTATGTCAAGAACAAGTAGCAATCGATTTTAATTTAGTCGGACTAGTTGTCCATCACGTCTCAAGGGATTAATGATTAGCTTAGGAAGAACACGAATACTATATAGCGGATACCTATAAGATGGAACCTGAGCAAGTCTTTTGCTTCAGCTGACAAATTGAATATGGAAGAAAATTCTTTGCAGGAAATTAAAACTGATGTCCGATTTGTAAGTTAGAATCATCAGATATAGTGGCTAACACTTATATTGTTAAAGATAGTCGAACTGTATATTTTATTGGAATCCTTTGAGATGAGCAATTTGTATCTTTAATTATTTGAGGCTGTTATTCTCATCTTTATAGTAGTTGTTGTTTCACATTTCGGCCAACTATTCCTCTGATTTTCTTCAAGTGGTTAACCACGACGGGAATGGCGAGCCTCCTCAGTAATTACTGCCTTCCATAGTTGTTGTTGTCTCCTCACGTTTTTAGCCAACTAATCCTCTGGCTGCTTTTGGTAGGACTGAAACTGCTAACTTCAGACAATGCTCACCTGGAACCGTAGAGATTCAACGACTCTATCCACTGCGCGATGGAGCCCCAAAAGGCAAAAGAAGAAAGCCTGAGGAATAGTTGGCCAAAACGTGGTGAAACAACAACTATGAAGATACTAATTAAATATATAATCCAATCGATCGGTCACTAAAATAAATATATAATCCAATCGATCGGTCACTAAAATAAATATATAATCCAATCGATTGGTCATTAAAATATAATCCAATCGATTGGTCATTAAAATATAATCCAATCGATCGGTCATTAAAATATAATCCAATCGATCTGTCATTAAAATATAATCCAATCGATCTGTCATTAAAATATAATCCAATCGATCTGTCATTAAAATATAATCCAATCGATCTGTCATTAAAATATAATCCAATCGATCTGTCATTAAAATATAATCCAATCGATCTGTCATTAAAATATAATCCAATCGATCTGTCATTAAAATATAATCCAATCGATCTGTCATTAAAATATAATCCAATCGATCGGTCATTAAAATATAATCCAATCGATCGGTCATTAAAATAAATATATAATCCAATCGATCGGTCATTAAAATAAATATATAATCCAATCGATCGGTCATTAAAATAAATATATAATCCAATCGATCGGTCATTAAAATAAATATATAATCCAATCGATCGGTCATTAAAATAAATATATAATCCAATCGATCGGTCATTAAAATAAATATATAATCAAATCGATCGGTCATTAGAATAAATATATAATCAAATCGATCGGTCATTAAGAATAAATATATAATCCAATCGATCGGTCATAAAAATAAATATATAATCCTATCGATCGGTCATAAAAATAAATATATAATCCTATCGATCGGTCATTAAAATAAATATATAATCCTATCGATCGGTCATTAAAATAAATATATAATCCAATCGATCGGTCATTAAAATAAATATATAATCCAATCGATCGGTCATTAAAATAAAAATTGTGCACGCCTGATAAACTTTCAGAGTGCATGCATGTACGCAGAAAAACACTAGACGAGGAGGCAGAGATATGATTTTGATTCAGGTTTGTTTGTATGTGTAATTCTTTGTTATTGGATGAGCTTATCCATCTCTTTAAGAGACTCCATTCATTGGTCCTGGTTCTAGCAGATCAGACTGTCTGAAGATACTGGCTTCCTGACCTAAAATGCACGAAACATTGATGACCTTGTTATTTCCTATCCATCAGCATAACTCAATTATGTTCTTCCAAAAAAAAAAAACGAAAATTCTTCTACAAAACAACCAAACTAAACACCATGAATAAATATTTGCAAATATAAACAACTTGAAGCATAAAAAGTAGTAATGACACGATCCCAATACATTCCTGATTCCGATACAATTTCCGATTCCAATTCTTCATAAATCTCTAAATATTTAACCATAAAGGTGCTATTTTTCCTGATTACCATAAAACGTGTTGAATGTGCACATATTTTCTCAAACGTAAAAATACACTTGAGGGGGAGGGGGAGGGATGATCTATAGATTTTAGCATTACTGGTAGTTTAAAATCAATAAACATTTATTTTATTATTAATACCAGCAGTGGAAGGTTTTATTTTAAACAGGATCAAATTAAAAAAAAAAAAAAGATAATTAAAAGAATCGTTCTTGGCATCGGAAAATATGTACAAAATTTTCCGATTCCAATATCTTAAGAATATTCCGATTATTCGTCCCAACACTAAAAAAAAAAAAAAAAAAAAAAAAAAAAGGCTTGGCGCTATTTGCGTTTAAATTTCTAACGGCCACGTTCTTTGGGAAAGCAAAAAAAAAAAAAAATTTTTTGTTTCAATGTGTGAATACACCTGAAGATTGTCATCGGCCGAAACTTGTGGAGAAAAAAAGTAACCAAGATGAGAATAATAGCCTAAATAATGGAAAAAAAAAAATAAATAAATAAATAAATAAAAAGGTTTTCCAAAATTACTGAATTTGGTATTAAATATTTCCAAAAAGGGTTGATATGCTGATAAGGCAAGTGACAACACTGGTGTTGATATTTTTCATGCTTTTTTTTTCTATGTTTATTTTCATGGCAAACAACTTGGTGTCCTTGAAGTATTATGTTACACATGTCAGAGACGACCTGGAACATCTGAATGATTTTGCTGATGGGTACACGATGTTACAAGACTTCTAGACACCTCAGTAGAAAGAACCAAAGAAAACACCAGTTAGACAGAATGGCAGCCATGGTAATAAAGATAAACGAGCTGAATGTATATGAATAGAGTTTAGAAACTATAAAACACGCAGCAGAGCGATATTTAGTTCTCTTCCACTGCAAGAACTTAGACACCAGGGGTGGAAAGTTGGATTGAGAGGTCAGTGCCCCATGGAAGTGTGTGTGTGTGGGGGGGCACTCTGACCTGCAAAAAGTGCCTGGGCAGCCCTGTTGGCCTTCTCCAGTGAAGACACCTCAGGCGATAAGCAATAAACTAATCCGCTTCTCAAAAAGAAAAGGCAAGGCTTGGGAGGGTGGGCCTCCTAGAACTGCACTGAACTAAACTCCTGCCACAAAAATCAACAAGGACCGGATTATTACACGAATGGTCTCATCTGTTGATTTGGGGAGCCCGGGATAAAAATGCGCTCAGCTTAGTTGACGTCCTACCCAATAGGTCATATATTTCCTGGAGAATAATATATTTTTCGCTGGAAAATAAATGAAATAGAAGTATTTGGAACTAACCTATTTCAACTTTTCTATTCTTCTTATATAGTCTGCTTATTCTTTACTTCCATTTTCTATTTGTTTCTATATTTCCGGTATATCCTGTGCCATACTTGTTGAAGGAGACAGTTAATTGTTTTTCTTTTCCTTTCTTTTCTATCTTCATTCTTGTCTTATCTTTTGTCTTTTTCCTGGTTGGTATTGAGTGGGAGGTTGGGAGACACCTATCTTCTTGTCTTCCTTAACCAATAAAAACACTCACAGTAACATATGGAATCCATTATTTCCTAGAGGACCTCCTCTTTCTCCTAGGCTTGTGCTTCCTTATAAATCTAGTCCAAGGAGAACGTATTATAAACCTCCAGATCATGTTACCTTTGCCATATTCAAACATCACCCTCAAATGGCATATTCCTAAGACGATGCCACTGAGCTTCCTCTATAAAACGTTTGTCAATGTAACACATTTAATTTAGTTTTAGATTCAATTATGTAAGATTGATTATCTTAAACCATCGTCATGTCTTCGTTTTAAATTGTATTTTTATCAATATACGTGCAAAGTGAATGGACCCGTCTTAGTTATTTTATTTTTTTACACAGGAATCACCACTTATCTAGCCCCAGAGGTCACTCGAGGATAAGGGTTAATGGGTATAGCTTAGTCAATGTGATTATAGCGTTTTTAACATAGGTAGTAGAATTTTTGTAAGTTGGATTACATATGGGGACAGTTCATCAAGAACTTGTTTAAATTGAACTTGAAAATAATCAGATTGTAGTCAGCTGGGAAGCAGCCCAAGGGAAGAGAGTTCCAGACATGAAGTTCTAAGAAAGAATCTCCGCTCATGGAATCTACATTTAGGTTTAGGCACAGATAAAGAGTATGGGAAACTATTGGTAGTGATTCTGGCTAGACAAGTGTTTTTCGTGAAAATTTGGCGAGGGCGGTGGAGACCATAGATTTAAGTTCAGACGAGCACTTGCCATGGAAATAACGGTAAAGCAGAGACAGGCTCGCTGCATCTGAATATCTTTATTACCGGTCCATTTGGCAGAATGGGGACCAGTAACAGGCAGGAAGACCAGGGTTCAATTTTTGGTTGAATCGTACCAAAGAGATTAGGTTTGGTAGTTTTGTTTCTTTGTGTATCAACTCTTTTTGTTTAATGCTGAATCCAGTAATTTTGTAACAAAAACGAACGGATTTTATGCTTCAAATTGTTTATCCAGAAAAGGTTTTTCACCAGCACATGTTTTCCTCTCTGTAAAAGCCCTGCGACCATGTCAGAAAGACTCGTATCTTGCTGCAAGTATGATACCAACATTTTGGTATTTTTATAGGCTTAAAAAAACTATTAATTGATGCAAGATTCACAAGGTGTTTCCATTATTTTATCCAACCCTAGCAATTTCAAAAAACGCCTCTGATTTCTGTCTCAAATTTTATTTTTAAATATATATTCATAGTGTTTGGTTTAGTTGTTTTTTAGAAAAAATATAGTTGTTTTTGGCTTTGCACAGCATGATTGAGTTTTGCAAGAGAAATGAAAAAAAAGCAATATTAATATTTAGTGAATATGTCAGGAAGCCGATATCTTCAGACAGCCTGATTTGATAACCTCAACCATATCAAAATATATAAACATCGTACTTGTTACCTCTTTGCAAAACACTCAACATTATAAGGCAGGGCTTTATGTTGAAAGTGATCTTTTTGGTCGCCCAAAAAAAGGAGGGTGGACCTGTAAATTCACCCTTGTCTGTTCGTCTATCTGCACTTTTCTCAATTAGGCCTTGAAGTGTTTGAAATTTTGCACAAACATTAAACATGATATGAGTAAAAAAAAAAAGTAAAGGAACAGATTTTCCGGAAAAACTCGGGTTGTCGCCCACCCATCTCCCCAGGGGTGCCTTTCGGGTTAAAATGGCTAAAATTGACACTTTTGTGCTTATTAAAAAAAAAAAAAAAAATTGATGCCTTGGATTTTTATAAAACTTTCCGAAAAGTTGTAACTAATTGATTTCTATATAATTTTGTTTGTCTATACTTCGTGATAACTCTTGGGTGTGCCCCAAGGACACTTTTAGGGCTAATAAAAACACTCCATTTTTGGGACTATTTTACCATATTTGTCCAAACTTTTCTGTGTATGTCTATTTAGCAGTTTTGCATGGTGCTGAACTCAAATTTAAATATGTTAGGGCCTTGGGGACATTTGAGGCTTAATGGGGGGGGCAGATTATGAACTTAGTCATTTTTTTTATGCATGGTGCAGAACACAAATTTACATATGTTAAGGCTTAAAACTGCACCGTTTGTTCATTTTCGTCAGGATTTAACGTTCCCTTGGGATTTGGGGACTAAATAGGAAGGGGGAGCAAATTTTGATCCCTCGTTCACTGTGCACTCACGAGGGACCATGCATGCTTCACTTATTTTCACTGACAATCTTCCAAAGCTCAGTGAAAAACGTCTTTTTTTTTTAACGCAGTTTTGAATTTTTGCGATGAGATAGGAATGTTTGTATTGTTTTTATTGTCTGAACAGTTATTCTTATCTGGGTTGTTATTGGTGCACCGTTTCGCTTGACGAAACTTCTGAACGTCAAGTGTAAATGCCATGTTTTTTTTTTCTACATTAAGGAAAAGGAAATTAGCTCTGTGTTGCAAGAAATCGTACTTTGGATTTGAGGGTGTGTCCGTAAATTATAAAAAGGAAGTCAATTTTCAGGGGTCACTAGGGTACTTTTTAAGACATTAACTCCGGAAAATCTAGATCAAATACCAAAGGACACCACCCAAAAACTCGCCAGTCTGCACACCATACTCAAAAGGCCTATCCTTAAAATTCGGTTTGATATTAGAACTGTAATCAGTAATGAACACTCCGAAAACACCTTGTATGAGTAAAACCCCCGACTGACGACTGAACAACTTGTGACAGAAAACTGCATTTATGAGATTTCATGTAAATATGAGAAACTTTACAAAGGTGAAACATGTCGCCCCCTCAAAGTAAGACTAGAAGAACACTGAAAAGCTGTCATACACAGAGAAATCGAAAATATGGAGATAAAAAGGCACCCATTTCATGTGGGATGATGTTAAAATATTAGATATAGAAGATGGAGGGTTAGAAAACTAAAGGAAGCAGCATGTATAGTGGATGACAACGACCTCCCAAGCTGTCCAAGTATTGAATTTAACCACATTTGAAATCCATTACATATTTGAGGAAAAAAAAAAAAACAAAAAAAAAAACTAATCAACAAAGGTTTCTTTTTTTTTTTCTTTTTTTTTCTTTTTTTTTTCTTTTTTTTTCCTTTTTTTGTTTTTTGTTTTTGTTTTAACCCTTCTACAAAATACTCCAACCTAAGGGAGATAATCCGCAAACATCCTTTTTTTTTTTTTTTTTTTTTTTTTTTTTTTTTTTTTTTTTTTTAAGTTGCATCCCTTGTACTGTGTTAAAACATTTTTCACTAATAGTGACAATTGACAGAAAGATTCAGTTAAAAATTAAATCATAGGAAAGTCTAAAAAGTACCCTAGTGACCCCTGACACCTTTTTATAATTTACGGACACACCCCCAAGCCGAAGGTCTGAATCTTGCAATACAGAGCTAACCTACTTTTCCGTAATTGATAAAAAATACATGTAGTTTACACCTGACGACGGTCGAAAGTTTCATCAACCGAAACGATACAACACACATATTTTTTAACTTTCATTTTTTAAAATAAACCGAGCAAAGTCAAATTATTTAAACACTAAAAGTTTTAGTAGAACAATATACTCTTTTTAATGGAGGCTGTTTAAAAACTATCTGAAGAATTTTTAATGTTCATACTTTCAAGTTTTAACATAAAATTCGGTGTGTATTTAGAATTCCACTTATTTAAAAAAAAAAAAAATACAGAAAAATTTTTAGTATTTAGATACTCTTCATAAAAAAAGATGTCATATTCCAAAATCGTGTGAGTTTAGTTAGTAACTTTTCTATTTGTCTAGTAAACGAAAATGTTTAGTTGTCAAAGCTCCAACTAAAGATAAAGTTGTCTGCGAAGCCCTGTGAGGTGAACTTTGAAGCAATCTTGGGACTGGAATGAGGAAGGAAGGCATGATGACCTCTTCTACATATCGGTAGCCAAATAAAAGAAAGCCTTCAGGTTATTTTATTTTTATTGCGGACTATTATCTTCATCTTTTCTTAGTTGTTGTTTCACAACGTTTTCGTCTGAATCTGGCGATAACCACGATGGAATAGGAACTCCGAATCTCCTAACTGCATTGTCAGCAATTAACTGCCATCCATAGTTGTTGTCGTTTCACATCCAAGAAAATATGAGGATAATAGTCTGCAGTAAAAATAATAAATAATACTTATCTCAATAATGAATTCCAATTAAAATAATATATAAGTCTTCAGGTTATTCTTGACAATGATCGATCCATTTACTTTTTTATAAACATCTTTATGAGAGTCTTAGATTATTTTAAACCATTTCTGAGAAATATTGTCCATTGGCTCAGTTTTAAATTGCATTTCCACTACTATTGCATTCAGAATGAATGGACCTATCTTATGTTCACTAATAGGTTGAGAGATTCAGGTTCAGTTCTTGTTCGGATTATATCAAAGACTAAAATAATGCTAAACCGTATTATAAGTTGTATTATTTGAACTACTGTTTTCATCTTCAGTATTATTCTCGCAACATTTCAGCCAAGGTAATCTCCAACCTTCATCAGGTGTATATCTTGTTGAACTCAAGAATCTTACCGTCAAACTCGAATCTGTCGCATGTTCAGACTATATGCACACACACACACACACACACACACACACACACACACACACACACACACACACACATACACACACACACACACATACACACACACACACACACACACACACAGAGGCGGTCGGCAGGGTAAAATAACCGACAGATGAGTGCATATCTGTCAAAACTGACGTCTATGGCGGTGAAGCATCTGCCAGAGAACAGGTCGATATAAACAAGTGAGACGACAGAGAGAAGAGTCAAAGAGCAAACGTGAGCCACAAATTACGTCGCTGCACCGTGTCACTGAAATCTGCCCATATCCGGCTTCTCTGACTGAAGCGTGCAACACAGTGAGAAATAAACGAGTGTTTTATATTTTTCTAACAAACGATTTTTTTTTGTTGCAAGTTCTTTTCTTGGCTGATGAGAAACTGCTCTTGGTTCAAGACAGCAACATCACAGATCTCTAATTTCCAACAGAGCCTTTCATTTAATTCATATAGGTAGCATGTTCTCATTACATTAGCTATGAAATAGAGTTCCCCTTTAAAATTTCGTGCAGATTATTGAGTAGAATAGAAAGATTTCCAAGTTTGAAAAGATACACATGAAGAAGGTCTGATGCTACATCGGTTGAAATATTGAGAATAAAACTCAAAATGAGAACAGTAGTCCGAATAATTCTAACAAGATTTATCAATCCTTATCTAAAAAATTCCGAAACTTAGTATTCTAACTATTATTAGGGATAACTGAAGCAATCCATGAGAAAAGTAATAGTGCCCTTCTTTTCATATTCATGTGCTAGCTAATGAAAATGGGGTCTTCTGGTTGCCTTGAACTACAGTTTACATACTTTTATATTCTTATGAGCAACTTGGTCCATCATCAACGAATTTTTTATCTACAAATTTGAAATTTGGTATATAGTGTATTCAGACATGTGGAAAACTTCTTAATCGGTTTTCATCCAGATAAAAGGGCCGCTGAATTGAAAAATTGGTACATAGGGGGGGGGTCATCGGAATTTTTATCTGTTTGTCAACTGTTTCACGAATGCATATGCGTGAATCGTTCACATGACATTAAGAAGTAAATTTGAAAACCCTTTTTCAAGACAGTGTCAAGTTGGCCTAATGGTTATCGTACTTGACTCACTGTCTTTAGGTTTTGGTTTTGATCTCATTTCAACTTAAGTATTTTTTTTACTTGCAAGAAGTGAACTGTTTAGAAAAAACAATACTCGCATGCACGTTTGTTTCTTTCAGTTTTTTAATTCAGTTTTTTTTTTTTTTTTAAGGAAGTTAACGGAAAGAATTCTGAATTAATTAAAAATGCAGTATTTATGCGTATTTTATGACCGGGCAACGCCGAGCGTCTTGCTAGTTAGTCCATAAACTATGAGTTTGAAATGTCATTTTTGTTGGTTTGTTCTGCTTGAATTTGAAATGGACACCTTTTAAAAATATATACATATATTTTAAAAGATTTTCTTATTGCTTGTCATGTCGCATGAATTTCCAAAATGTTGTGATATCTATTACTGATCTCTAGCGAAGATATTTAAAAAAAAAAAAATAAAAGCAACTAAGATTTATTACCCTGTCACTGGTTGTAAAGCTAATTTGATCTGGACTCGAATTTACTCTGACTTTACATTCCACGTGTTCCTTTTTTATTATTATTCAGATGACGTAATTTTATGTCTTATTATGACTTGAATTATTTAGTTTTCACCAATAAGAATATGTTCAAGTAAATTGATTAATAATAAAAGATAATTTGGTAAAAAAAAAGTTAAAAAAAAGATGAAATAAAATTAAAGACTCCCAGGCAACGCTAGTAGATACAGCTAGTCTCTCTCTTTCTCTTTTATATATATATATATATATATATATATATATATATATATATATATATAAATCATTCACAGATATTGTTTTGCTGTATCACAGCTCTTTGTGGTTAGACTAACATCTATCCCAAGCCCAGGATCGAACAAACAATCATTGTCTTAAGTCAGTAACTCTACCTAACAGGTCACTGAATCAGTCCCATTGGCAATGATATCTAACAATGCTTTATACAAATATTGACCGCCATTCACCACTCCATCCAGCACGGCCGTAGTTGAGATTGAACTCCTTGCACAAGTTTGTTGTGTAATTCAAATCATGAGCTGAATACTTGATGCTTCGCCAAGGCTATCAAGAGTATTTCTTATCGTGACACCATCACTAGATGGAGTACCTACCACGGCTTAAAGCCCCATCTACTCTCGAGAGAAGGATAGACTACACCAGTTTCTCAAACTGGTATTTTTTCTTGCGGTACATACAGCACCTCACCTTCCCAAATGATCACCCATTTGGTGCTGGCCAGGGTCAACGTTGTTTAACTTTGGTGATCTGCTGAGAACCAGTGTGTCAACTCACACCCTGCTTTATTTGCTTTTTGTTTACAAAGAGCTTTGTATTATGCTAAAGTAGCAACAGGCAATAAAACTACTGAGAATGCTCAACCTGAATATATATATATATATATATATATATATATATATATATATATATATATATAATCAGTGTTGGAAGATAAATTAATGCAAATTTCGTATTTATTATATTGGACCCAATATATAGTAATGATTTTCAAAAGTTAAAAAAAAAAACGATTTATTTTGTTTTGACATTAATGCTTGAACTATAAAAACATGTTTGCAAGATTAAAAAAAGCTAAACGTCTGTGTGTGTGTCTGGTCACGTATAGGCTCCTATATGGTTGGCTATTAGAGAAAACTGATCACATATAATGATAGAAGATGTATCAAGACACAGGAATGGATATGTTTGTTCTGGCATAATGATGATTCATTAAAATTGTGGAGTCTGCGTACGCGCCTGGTCCACAAAGTATGGAAATAAAAACTTTCAACTTAAAAAAAAAAAACGTTTACAAGTGTTTTGATATAGATGTACATAATAATACTTTTATAAGTATGTTTTAACTTAAATAGGATGGTATAATAAAACTGGGGTCTGCGTTCGCGCCTGGCCTCCATAGAATGGAAATAGGCACACACTTTAAAGACTTTTCATATCTATCTTCGTAAGTATACTTTGATAATTATGTTTCGGTTTGAAGAAATATGGTATAATAAAATTATGGGGTGTACGTTCGCACCTGACCTCCATAGAATGGAAATATGTCACAAAGTTTAACAAGGTGTTTTAATATAGATCCACAGAATATTGTGATAAGTGTTTTAGTGTGAACAGGTATGGTATAATAAATTATGGGGTTTATCTATTTTATTTTTACTTTCATCATATTTTACTTTAGTATTGATACCCCCAAATTCGAAGCTATCTCTTTACAACCCTTCCTTTTCATAACCTATCATACTTTCATAAATCAGAGTCCATTTTCTGTAGGCTGTTTTTGAACCCAGTCAAAGAGGGGTACTTTTGCTAGTATATATATATAAGAGGTTTGTGTTTACTATGAACCTTTTTATGCAAATATTACGCAAGTATAAATCATGTAGAATATCTGCATGAATATAATTACACGTAATTAAAGATGATCATCTCATAAGAACACCGAAAAGACTGATAGGGAATTAATTAAAATGAATGTTTAAAAGAATATGCTAATTAGCTAGATCTTTTGCAGGTGAATACAATTCCATGACCTATAAGTAACAAAGTTGTATTTTCTTTTTATATAAATAGAAAGAAGGGTATTTAATATGAATAACAATATACAAAAAAAAAAAAATTATAGGACTATAGATTGTTCTTAGTTTTTCTATATATGCAAGTAACTTTTTAAATGCATCCACACATCTATGTAAGAATGTCTAATTGTTGGTACGTCAGTCATGTTAAAGTTTGTAATGGCGTTTTTATTACTAAACATGCAGATTAGATTTGCACCGTTTTTTTTTTTTTTTTAATAATTTGTTTACTTTTCTTTATTTTGTAATTATCTGATATTTTTGTGTACCTTTTAAATGCAGGGGAAAAATTTTATGTTGCATGAAGGACACAAGGAAAATATTCTTTTTAAAATGAGTAATACTTGCTCTGCGCAACATCATCCCTTTTTTTTTCTTACGTGTATTTATTTCATAAAAGTCTTTTAAAAAAAACTTTAAAAGTTCTGAACTGCACCCGAACAAGTCGTAAATACTTAGTATAATCAATGAAAACTAAATATGAACTTGTTTGTCTTTATTATTGCTTTATAGAAATATTAGCAAACGTGCCCGCGTATGTGTGCTGTATGCTCGAGTACCTACTTCACCCGAACCCTTGCAGTAAGTGGATCTTGTAAGAGCTGCATCAAATATGACCTTGACTTTGAAAAATGGTGGACACCATCCGTAAGTCAGAGACCATCGTGTCCAATGGTGTGGGCTGTAGGAAAGCCTATATACATCATCACGTCGGGTTTGGTCATGATCGGTCCAATGATGTTGACTGTACACACACACAAAATGCTACTACTTTATATGTGTGTGTGTGTATATATATATATATATATATATGACTACGTCATTTAATCACATAAATTAATATCCGAAAGTATAATTTTATGCGTAAAATTGAAGTATTTACTTCAACAGTGCTAAATACATAGGTAGAGCTAGGTAGTAAATTATAAAAATATATGGCAATTAAGCTACACAGAATATTCCGCGTTTCATCCACATAAGCCTGACGAATCCTAGCGTGGATGAAACACGGAATATTCTTAATTGCCATATATATTTTTATAACTTTATATAGGTCTTTTAGTACATAACCTGAAGGGGTTACGTTTACAGTCCAGTTTTTTGTTTGTGTATGATTTTGATTTTCAAAAGTTTAGTCATGGTCAAAATTTTGATGCAATTGAATAATAGTTACCTCCATGCAAAATTTGAATCCGATCAGATAGATTTTGTGTTAGTGTTTCCACAGCATAACTTCAGGAATGTGTCATAGTATATAAAGAAGTAAAGTACAGTTGTTGTTGGGTTGGGGGATGTACTCTTATTTTCTAGAACTGCTCATCTCATTTTGCAAGAAGACCACGAGAATTGTCATGCTCAAGTTGGAAATGGCTTTTCCGTTGAAAGAATTAACATGTGAATTGTGTAATTGTGTTTAACTATATCTATATTTCATATTTGAGATGGGGATTTGTATTGGTTGAACTACTGCTCTAATCTTGGATGCTATTCACTCAACGTTTTGACCGATGTAACCTTTAACGTTTACATGTCTTTTCAAACTCTGCAATCTGTATATGGAATTTTTGTACAGAATTTTGTATTGTACAGAATTTTTTTCCTTTAATCCACAAGAATAGTTTTTCTTTCCGTTACCTGTGATTGGGTAAAAATCTCGAGTAATTTATAACTGTATTAGTATCGCTTGCGCTGAGGATTGAACCTTCAACCTCCAAGAGAGTGTCACTTAGAATTGCTTATTACTAAGCGTCTGCGGCATAGTTTTGTGAGAATAGCATCAAAGAGCAGAAAATTACATTAAATATTTTGTCATCTTTTATTTCGTATTTCATGATGTTAATTTACTGCATATCTCATCTGATATCTAGTATTTTCTTATATCGTTCATTTTATCGTAGGTTATAGTTCAAATTGTCTGCGCTTTTTTACTTCCGGTTTCTGCTGTCCTTTTGGCTAGATGAGAAAGCCATTCTCACCATGGATAATGGGGTGGGAACTTTCACGTTAGTTGAAAGATAATCATTTATCAGAAAGGACCATGTCTTGCTTGTCACCGTCGTCCCATCAGCAGAGCAGAAACCAAAAGTATAAAAGAGCAGCCAATCTTAACTATAACCTTGGTATTTGTCTAAAATATTTTCTTAGTTTTATTAACAATGGATAGTAATTCGATATAAAAAACACTTTTTTTTTTGTATAAGTAAATAGATAAAAATCTAGTCTGTGATTAAAACTTGATGGAACCGATTGCTTTTAGCATTTTCTTGATACAAAACAGCAGATCAATACCGCCATAGAATGTTGGAATTTCTAATCCACAAACCTCCCTCACCACCCTCTTTTATATAACAAAAACTCTCTACTCCTCTCTCTTCCTATCTCTGCATCTGCTCCTCGCTCTCTTTATTCACCCTCCCCCCTCACACCATCTCCTGATCCATTGTCTGTCATATACCAATGCTTTTTTTTTCTCTCATTCAATTATCTCTTTCAATATTGTTCTGCTAGACTATTTCTAACCGCATTTGTTTCGTTTCTTATATATATATATATATATATATATATGTTCTTCTTTCCATGACTTGATGCCAATACTTCATTGCTATGTTTTTATTTACAAAACAAGAGACATTACCTTTAAAATGTTCACAATGGTATATCAAGAATAAGATTTCAGATAATCATTAAGTAACTGTCAAGTAGGATGCAAGAGTGAGTTATCTTCTCTTGTATATCACTAAACGAATACCCGTCCCAGGAAGGCCATCTGATGCTACCAGACCAGGCTGTCTGAATATATCGGCTTCCTGACCTCAAATACGCCAAGCATTGATGCAATAGTTTTTTTTTTCTCCTTTTCTTTTTGCAAGAAAACATGTTCTGTACAGGAGAATACAAAACCGATTTTCCTCTACAAAACAACCAAACCAAACATCATGAATAAATGTTTGGCAATCTAAATAACTTGAAGCATAAAATATTTATTTTACCAAAATATCAAAAGGATTATCATAAAGACAGGCGATGCCTATTGATTTTAACCGTGATAACAAAGCCATAAGTAGGAAAATTGTCAGCAGGAAGAGAGTTAAAGAAACCTGTCTTTCTTTAGAAAGAAGTTACTTGAACAGTTTAGTAAATTATTGATAAGTTATTGAAATATGGCAAGCGAGCTTGTCATTAATATTTCTTGCTTTCTTTGCTTTGTGTGTATGTGAATATGAGTAGACAACCTTTCTGAGTGTCCTTTGTTCTTTCAAACGTTTTTCTTTTTCAATTCTCAGCTTTCTTTACTTACCGTGTTTGTTATGAATCAGCTCCGACATGAGGAATGGCTCACCAACTCCCGCTCACGCTTCCGTTCCCATTTCACCCTGCTGGGAAATAAACCCGCCTTTCTATTCTCCCCCCGCTCTGTCTGACACACTTGGTATTTCTTTTCTTTTCTACCTGTGTTTTTATTTCTCAACCTGGGAACTTGTACAATCATAGGTTCCCTTCAAAGCCAGGCATAACTATATATAGCCGTACTTATTTGTAGTTGCAAATATTTTATAGATGTGTATGACAAAAAAGACTTTCATAAACGCAACTAAAAGATATACGAATTGAACAATACTTAGGCTTACAGTGTCAAACTATGGCATTGTTAATAACAATACTTACAATGTCAAACTATGGCATTGTAACATTTTATTTATAAAGTAAATCTAATTTTTGTAGTTATGGATAACTAAACTCCACTTATAAAGGTCTGTGTTTGTCTGTTAGTCGCAATTTTTGTAGAGATATGAAATACATTTCATATCGAAATATCTTAACTTATTTTAGAAATAAAAAATATTACATAAATTAATACTAAATAATAGTGTTGGAACGATTAATCAGAACCAGAAAAATCGGATTATTTGAGGGTATCGGAATCGGAAAAATTTGTACCGATTTTCCGATGCCAAACGATTCTTTTAATTTTCTATTTTATTTTATTTTGTTTAAAGCAAAATCTTCCATTGCTAGTAACGATGATAAAGTAATAAATAATAATTGATTTTAAGCCACCAGTGAAGCTAAAATCGATAAGTATATTTTTACTTTTAGGAAAATATCTACACATTTGACATGTGTGTGTGTGTGTGTTTTTTATAGTAATCGGAGAAAAAGTACAACTATATAGTTAAATATTTAAAGATTTCTAAAGGATCGGAATCTGGAATTTAGTACGGAATCAGTTATTGTATTGGAATCATTCCATCGCTACTAAATAATAAATTCCCAAAAATAAAGCTGATTCCATAACCGGAAATCGAAACTGAATCCTGAAGGTCTTCAGTCTGATGTTCTACAAACTTAGCTATGTATATTTTTTTTTATTAAATAGATCTAAAAACATTACATTCGAAATAATTATAGCTTTGATGTGATGTCATAGATTTATGAATTGGGTAATATTTCCAACATAAGCGATCATAAAAATAAATGAAGGACTGGCTAGACATTATCAATAGCGTTGAAAATTCATTTAATACAATTTCTTCTGATTTAACTTTGTATCTGTGCTAAAATCATTTTAATATATAATACTAATATCACCTGTCTGTTTAAATGTATGTATGAATGTTTGTATGTCTGCCTAAAACTTTCGACAGAGGCGACGGATTTTCGTATAGTTTTGAAGCTCGATTCTTCGGACGACAAATATCGAAAAATTGGCCAAAAACATTAATTCCTTCACCCTCAACTGGGCACTATTCAACAGGGGGGGGGGCTTCGTTTTTTTCACCAATATTTTCAAAAGTCCTCCCCTCTTTTCGATTGACTAGCCTTAATTTAAACCTACGTCACGTCCGGTTTGGAGATGGGTGCAACAGTAAAGACGCCATGAGGGCGAAGGAATTTGTTTTTTAGCCAATTATTCAATATTTGTCGTCCAAAGGGTCGAGCTTCAAAACCATACTGATATCGTGAAAATCTGTCACCTCTGTCGAAAGTTTTAGACAGACATACATACATACATACATACATACATGCGTCCATTTAAACAGAAAGATGAGGTTTATATTATAGATATATTACTAGACAAAACGTCTAGACCCAGGGGAGGTTTAGTCTGTATAATAAATTCATTAATATATCATCTGATTGTGTGTCAAATCATGGCCAAATGTATCATTGTGAAATAACGTCTTTAAACGTGTTATAATTTTTATGAAAATTATTTAATTAATCTAATGAATGTGACCATAAACAATTTAATTAAGCTTTAAAAATATCTTAGTTGAACTATAAATTGGAGGACTGGTATCAAATAGCTATTTAAAAAAAAATATTTTGTACTATATATCAGTTTGTGAAAATGGGTTTGGTGCAATTAATTATTTTTTTTTATATATATACTTTTAAGCATTTTATTCATAAGTATAATGTAACTACTTGTAGGTTGAGACGCAATTTGGGTACAAAAATTGTCAGACAACGGAGCTGAATGAGAACTCTGATGTTGACAAAGTATATCTCTATTGAGTTTGTGGAAGTTTTGTTACCTTAGTGATACTATATGGGCAGATACTAGTGCGATTACACACCGTTTCATCCAAGGTAACACCAGACCATGTTCAGGTGCATCTTGTTAAACTCTGAGAATTCTTTCTGTCGGACTTGAGAGGGAATCTTTTTGCTGGACTTGAGGGGTGGGGGATTTTTCTGCTGGACTCGGGCGGCGGGGGGGGGGGGAATTTCTGTCGAAGTAGAGTGGGTGGAGTAAGTTCAGGACACTTTTATCATTAGTAAAGAGCAGAACATTATCACTGTTGGATGTTGACAACCCTTAAAAAATACTTACATTGGGTAAAATCTGAAGAAAGGATGTCAACGCCTATTCAAAGAACTAGAACCCATCCATTATAGTGGAAATATGCCAATATCTCTGAAAGTCTTTAGTGTGATGATTAAAATGCATAAATGTTTTTTTGCAACAATTGATGGAAATCTTCATTTTCGTTTTGCACCATGGTGCATTACTGCATTCTTTGTTGAAAGGTAAATGACGTAATTAAATTAGGTAATCACAAAAAAAAATAACATACAAATATGCACATAACATTAATAAACAAACTGACATCATTTGGTAAAAAGAAAAATGATAGCAAGTCAAAGGAAGGAAATTTTGTTGTGTCATCTTTGTGTTCACCCAGAGAATAAGCAGACACACACATTTGTTCCACTTGACTGGATAATAAAAGCTAACAAATGAATCTTGTTTTTCTCCTGTGAGATTTAACATGTTCTGCTTCAGTGGCCAAGTGACCTGTAGTATCCGCCTACATGCAATGCTTCTTTTAAAGTTGTTTTCGTATTTTCAAAATCTTAAAACGCAATTTACAAGGAATTGTGAGCTTAAGCGTAAAATTCACCATATTTTTTAAATGTAAGTTAATTTATTTGTGATTTATTAGTAAAAAACAAAAAAAAAAAAAAAAAGAGAACGGAATTGTTTCCGAATGAAAATTGAATAAATAAATCTCTTTATCATTAAACTTGTGATCACTTCTGATTCTGAATTTTTGAGATGAGGATTGATAATTTGCATTACTTGGATTACTGTTCTCATCTTGAGTGTTATTTTCACATTTCGTCTGATGTGACCTCCACCCTTCAAGTGTCCCTTGTAACGCTCTGGGGTCCGTTTCTGTCGGCCTCTGGGATCCGTTTCTGTCGGCCTCTGGGATCCGTTTCTGTCGGCCTCTGGGATCCGTTTCTGTCGGCCTCTGGGATCCGTTTCTGTCGGCCTCTGGGACCCTTTTCTGTCGACCTCTGGGATCCGTTTCTGTCGACCTCTGGGACCCTTTTCTGTCGACTGTTTGGAACCCTAACAGAATTTTGAACAGAACCGTTTATTTCAACAACGGGGTTACCATGATCTGGTTCCATCAGTCATGAGCAGGTGACCATTTGGGACTTCTAGACAGGTGCTGTATGTGCTCTCCGCTTATCTCGGCATTGTTTCCAGTCATTCTGAACTTCTCCTTACAGTATCAATTCAGGGAAGGTGTGGTTGGAGATTGCGCAACCCTTGTTACACAATTACATGTGCAGCTGCCACTACGGAGAGGGAGGGGTATCTTTAGTCTTTCAAGACTGAACGGAGGCATCAAGGATTTGGGAAAGATGTAGCACCTGTTAGTCTCCCTCTGATATTCCCGAGAATTACCATACTAGGGATGGAGTTCCCTAGTTATACCGAAAACAATGTATCTAGCAAAGGAAAACTGTTGAAAAGCCAAACTGGGTAAAAAGGGAGTCTATTGGGCCTATGTGGCCATTTTCTAGTGATGGTGTCACGAAAAAAAACAACCGCTTTCAATTTGTCATGAGCCAGCACGGAAGTAGTAAGGCTCAGGAAACTGTCATGAGAATGCTCACGTAGGTATACTACTTGCTCTAACCGAAGATAGCAAAATATAAATAATCCAAATAAGTATTATAAGAGTATTCAATAGATAGAGAGGGTCAATCCAATCCCCTCATGAAGCTTGGTTTCTGTTTTGAAATAGCAACACTTACTGCAGGACTGCTTCTTTGTTGACTACAACACGGTTGTCTTTAAATTCTTTGTCTACAAATACTTGTCGAACCTTTCTCATCTGTAATTAAATTTTATTCATTAGTTATAATTTTCAATCCTCTCCTATAGTATTCGTTAGCATTGAACTGATAACACAAGGGAACAGTCAATATGTTGCATTTAAAGAAAGACTTGTTTTTAGTCAATTTTAGTGTGTTGAGTTCAAATCTGAAGTTAGTTTTATTCTGCAAGCTACAGATTTTATGCAATCTTTGATTTTTATTAAAAAAGAAAAAAAAACAGGAACTTCTTCAGAGTGCGGAGCAGGCCGAATAGCTGAGGAAATGTTCGGATATACGATCTTATGTCTGTTTTTCTTGCCCACACCCGCTGTGTTTACCATGCAGAAGTAGCAATCAGTTACATGGTTTGTGGGTTCTCGCCAAATCATTGGAACTCCAAAAGGCAGACCTTTGCGTTTTCCTTTGGTCCAGCTTCGGAGCATTTCCTCACAATTGTGGCACACAACATGAGGAGCCCATTGCTTGTCTTGGTCACCAAGATGAACTTCAAAATAGGTTCGCTTCACAAACAAGGATATGTTACGTCTCTGATGATGGAGTGTGTAGCAACCACAGATGTAACAGAAGGCATCAGTCTTGTTTCTACAGTGATGTCTCAATGAGGAAGCCATGTTTGATCTGGAAAAAAGAAGGCAGATAAAAATATTAGAATCTATCTATATATATAATCTCAAGATACTTAGATTTGGGTTACGTAAGTTCATATTTAGACTATTCCATCTATCTCAAATTGCATGAAAACTAGAGATTATGGAGAAAAACTAATTTCAGATTTGTAATCAGCGCCTAAAAATCCTGCAGAATCAGTTAAAAAATCAAATGCAACAGAAAGTTAAAAAAATAGTGTTCACCAGTGTAATCTATCCATTTCATAAAATCTTATCCGTCAGTGGTTTTTAGTCTTGATAAGAATTTTTTAGATGAAGATAGATTATTTCTATTGTTTGAATATTTCAGACTACTGTTCTCATCTTGAAGTGTTATTTTGACAACGTTTTGGTTGATGCAACCTCTGACTTTCTTCAGGTGAATCTTGTCAAAACACTTAGGATTGAACTTTCAACCTCCAGAAATGTAACTTTTACAACTGAAATTTTACAAAGTACTCTATCCACTGTGCCATGGATCCTGAATCCAAGTAATGCAGTTTGGAATTAAATTAACATATCTGTCACTAAATTCTTCTGCAGTCATCGTATTTGGTTTAACATCTGTTTAAAATGTGATCATGCATTGTATAGGTTTTCGAAATTGACTTTTAAACTAAACTAACTCTACCCAGGTTTTTATTTATCCCTCTTTCTCTCAAGTTCATTATCATTATCACACCCTCTTATGTTTTGCATGACCCTTTCCCTGTAAACAACCTCCTACTTCAGCTGTACTACATCTATTAACCAAAGAACTGTCAAAGAACCGGCAAAGGAGGAATTGGTCCTAGTAATTCACTCCACTCCCGTTTGTCTGTTTGCACTTTTCTCAATAACCATGCGTTGGATTTTTTAAAAATTTTGCACAAACATTAGTCATAGTAAAAGTAAATTTTTGCTGGAACGGATTTTCTGGTTGTTCCCTTTGGGGCTATTATAGGAGTAAAATTGCCCTCAAATCGTTTATCCATTTGTTTGTTCGTACTTTTCTCAACCATGCCTTAAATTTTTAAAAAATTTTGCACAAACATTAGTGATGGTGAAAGTAAATTTTTCACTCGTGGAAGGGCACCCCAGATGTTCGGCTTGTTTTCAACATGTCCATATCATCAAAATGTCCTGTTCTGCATACATGTCCATATAGCACTGAAATATCAACCATTGTTTCAAAAATCACTCTTTGTCTATATTAGCTTTTAATCCCATCTAACATCTTTTTTCACATTTTTGCTGGTGTCAAATTCTCTTAAGAAATCAATAGAAATGTCTTTGAACATTTCAAATGATTCCTCTTTAAGACATTCTATATCGAGTTAATGCATTTTAAAAATAAAAGAAAGATCAATTTGCTCCTTAAGGAGTGTTTTTTTTTTTTTTTTTTTTTTCATATACCTGTATGATGGATGATAGTGGACTGATTCTTACAAATATTGGCCAGAGAAGCTGTCAGTTTCAATGGAACAATTCCTATAAAAATTGCTTTATGATTATCTTCATAAGGGAGAATGTGTAATCTTTGCATCCCTTAAATTTCAAGGCATCTGATATGAATATAAAATGCTGGTAGCAACTGAATTTAAATTCAAATCACTCCTGCATCATAAAGTTAAGCTAAAAGCAAACAACTATTTACTTTTGATACGGTGTTCTAGCTTACCCAAAGTCATCGATTTTCAATAATCTTGGATAAACCATTGCATGTGGAGAACAATCTATACACTTCAAAATTACGTCGTGACTAACATCTTTGAAAAATGAGACATAGTTTTGCTTACAGACATCAAATTTTAATTACGTTAAGCATTCTTTTGTAATTTAGACAAAATAGATTTGTCTCAAAAGTAATGAAACATCTTTAGGGAGTTGAGTTAATGCTTTTCGGGCACTCCCTAATAAAATAAATATTTCAACACAAGCTACTGAATAAACGAACAAACGACTTTGTAAAACTTGCAAGGAAAAGGTTTATTGAAGTAAGGCAAGATGCCATTTAGATATAGCTGGGATAGAACTCGTCTGCCATTGCCCGGTAGTTATTCCCAAGTGGGGACCGTCGATACCGATGTAGGCACAGAGAGAGTGAGGAAACAGGTCCGCTCTCTTTGACGTCTTGCTGGAAAAAGGAAGAGTTTTTCTTGTCCAGGACGGAAGCAGTTACAATTCTTAAGGGGGTAAGGAAGATCCCTGCGCTATGCCTCTGATTGGTCAGTATGTGCCATATCGCACAGTCGGGGGAGGCACTGACGCACAAGAAAAGAGTTCTATTTGTTTCTGCTACACATCAAATGCCAATATGTTTTTTTTATCAGTTTACACATTTAATCTATCTCTATTAAAATGGTTCCTTAAAACCACATTAAAAAAAAACTCTTTCTACACCAATCCTGTAACTCGAGTTATTTTGTCACTGTGACCTTTCTGATGTTTTATTTTTTCCCTTCTTTCGACTAAAGTTAATTATTTTTTAATCTTGGTTTTCTTTGAACTAGTAAATCTGATATGTGACTCATGGATTAAAAAGTAATTTGTAAGGCTTAAGTCGATTTTATACTCCTTGGTGATTCAGCTTCTTATCCTGTCCCCTTTTTGCTTTCCTGCCCATCCTCTTATGACCAACCCCATTGTTTGATAATATTTCTTATGAGAATAAAATATCTGCCTTGTAATTCAGGCCAGAATAATACCTGATGTCAGACGAACAGTCATCTACAATGCAAGTCTTATCTCAACACACCAAAATTTGCTTAAAAGTATAAAATGATTTTTAGGAATTTTAATTTGATATCCTCTGTTTGATTAAAAAATAGTTATCTATCTTTATATATAAACTAGCGGGGGTACCCGGCGTTGCCCGAGTGTTTGTTTCCGGGACGGGGGGGGGGAGTTTTAAAAAATGTTATGGTAGATAAGTAGGAAGGATCAAACCCGGAGTCATGAGTAAAAGTAGGAAAATAAAGTGTGAAAAAAAAAAAACAAAAAAAAAAAAAAACATCTGCAACGTTAACAGTTCGGCCACCAAGAAAAGTCCATTCCAGTTGTTTAGGAAAAAAAAAAAAAAAAAAAAAAAAACGACTACGGTAGGTCGGCGCGAACGTAAAAATATAATGTGAATTGTCCAGCACGCTAACCACTACGCCACAGAGCACTGCATCTTAGTTTAGTGATTTTAAATAACTTCACATGAAAGAACTACGAAGCCAAACCGGTGTTCTCTTCTCAACTGTTCCTTGTGAACGATCCCCAAACGGTGTTAAGTGGTGGCAGGGGGAAGAGGAATTTATTAGAGAGAAAATATTTTACCACTTCCATTGATCTTAACCGATTTTGGCCGTGATTTCTCAACAGAAAAAGTATAGAAATCTAAGATTATCGAGGAATTTGAGAAATAATAAGCCTATAACACACCTCAGATATTGTTCTGCCGTTTGTGCATATTATATTTGCATGAAATATCTTGATTTTTAATCCTATTAATGTCAAAATCCGACGGGAAAAAATGAGTTCATTTTATATATATAATAATCTCACCTGTCTGTTTAAATGTATGAGTGTATGTTTGTATATCTGCCTAAAACTTTCGACAGAGCACGACATATTTTCACAAGATCAGTATTGTTTTGGAGCTCGACTCTTTGGACGACAAATATCGAAAAATTGGTTAAAAATATAAATTCCTTCACCCGCAACTGAGCACTTTTCTATAGGGTGGGGTCAATGTTTTGCAGATATTTTCGAAAGTCATCCCCTCTTTTCGATTGACTAGCCTTAATTTAAACATTCATCACTTCCGGGTTGGCAATGGGCGCAACAGCAAAGCCATCACGTTTTTTTTTTTTTTTTTTGTTTTCACATTCTTTTCCTCCTTCGCAAAATGGGTTGGAGTTTGCCTGCCTACTATCACTTTTTTTTTTTTTTTTTTTTTTTTTGCTCCACACACACCTCAAAACATCCTGGCAATGCAGAGCATCCAGTCTACTCTTCTATCTTATTATAAATTTTCCTTATGTCTGTGCGTGTGTGTGTGTGTGTGTGTGTGTGTGTGTGTATGCGAGGCGATTTATCTCAGCCGACAGGCAACCCACCCAAGCAAGTAAAGTACCGAAATGAAGCTTATGACCCAGCGGATGTTTTAGTGATTGTTTGGTGTATGGAAATGCAAAAAAAAAAAAAATGCAAAACTGGATATTTTTCCGGTACAGCTGGGCAAACTTGGGTTCTTGTATATATAAACGGCTGTGTGCATTTTTTTTTTTTTTTGTGGGGTTCTCGACGAGGTTACATTTATTTAGAAGTTTCCTTACACTTCCTAGATTATAATATCTACGATTTGCGAATGGACGTCGTCTCTACATTTATTTTGATAGACTTTTAAAAAATTCCTTCTATTCCGTCCTTTCACCTGTTTGTTTGTCTTTTTAGTCGTGTGCAAGCGACTCTATAAGTCACTTCGTCGGTCGGTCGGTCTGTCAGTTTGTCCGTAACACTTTTGTACTTGGCCTTTTTGGTTAAGATCAAATATCTGTAGTTAATAGATACTGTTCTCAAGATCAAAGTGTAGTTGTTAATAGATGCTGTTCTCAGGATCAAAGTGTAGTATCTGCCGGAACAGATACTGCAAGCAAAGACCATATGTGGAGGCAACCACACATATAAGACCTTGGTCAATGTAGGGGCAACCCTTCATACCAATTGTCACTATCCAGCTTCCCTCCTCCCCGGGGAGTTGGTCCCTATTTCCCCTTCACTCCTCACATTAAAAATCGGCCTTGTGCCTAATTTGCTAGGTGGGGGAGCAGGTAAATACCCTTTTCTTGACCTTTTGGCCAAGATCAAAGTGTAGTATCTGTTCTTACTACATGCTGTACTTATGTTTATAACATTTCCTTGGCCACATAGGGAATTTGATACGTTATATTAGCTAAATCAAATAATTTTTGTGATATTAAGTAGTGGATCACCCATTTTACAACCAGTCAGTCTCAAAGCCATTCAAGTCATTCTCCAGATCATTCAAGTTGGTTTTGAAGGATTCCAGTTATTTTTTAAGCATTCAAGTCATTCTTAAGGTCATTCAATTCAATCTTAAGTTCATTAAAGTCATTCTAAGTCATATACTTTTTATTTA
This sequence comes from Euprymna scolopes, assembly GCF_053919585.1. Classification (NCBI taxonomy): domain Eukaryota; kingdom Metazoa; phylum Mollusca; class Cephalopoda; order Sepiida; family Sepiolidae; genus Euprymna; species Euprymna scolopes. Next base: position 130,663,718 of record NC_136495.1, read on the forward strand.
TTTAAGTCATTTCAGCCCATTTTCCGGTCATTTTAGTTTATCTTAAAGAATTTCATATCAATCCTACATTCACGCATTCATTCATTACACAAGAGCATGCAACTAATGGTCATCGGCCTTGTTCCTATAAATAAAGCGAAACTAAATTAAGTGAAGTCATTCATTGGCTTTCTTGGCCGGGACGTTTAGAAAGGCAATTAGCTTTGATCAATGTGGGGGAAACTGATGATTCCTAAAAGTATGAAACACTAGTGTCTGTAGGTATTTAATAATTATTATAGTAAATAATTATGTGTGTGTGTAATGTATAAAACAAAGTGCCACTATAACTTTACTGTATTGTTAAATGGTGTGCTTATATCCTTCCTCTCCTCATTATTTCACTCTTGTTAAAGTGCAGAAGTGTAAAGAAGATTCCTGTGCTTGGGAGAAACTGCGTTCTCACGTGAATTGAAGGATGCTGTTAAGTGGGGAATTAACTTGATTTACGCCCGCATCCACATACATGCATCCACTCTCATACTCGTATACACAAAGGATACACATTCTGTTGTTATTTTCATGGCAAGTGCTCGTCTGAGCTCCAATCTATGGTCCCCGCTTGCCAAAATTTCATGAAAAACACTTGTCTTTCTGAAACAACTATCAATAATTTCCCCCACTCTTTATTTGTGCCTAAACTTAAACGTGGATTCCATGAACAAAGTTTCTTTCTTAAAACAGCGCACCTGTGGAACTCCGTTCTGTTTTCCTGCTTTCCAGTTGATTACAATATGGCTGTCTTCAAGTCTAATGTAAACAAGTTCTTGATGAACCGTCCTTCAGTAATCCAATTTATCAAATTTCCTCTACTAATTATTACTATGATATTGTCTCGTTGAATACTACACTCATTAACCCTTATCCTCGAGTGGCCTTCGAGCCTTGATAAGTGATGACATCTTTGTGTAAAAAAAGCAAAACAAAAAATATCAAGTATTGGACACTGTTTTATTTAAAAAAACAAAAAAAAAAAAAAAGCTTATCCAAACGATTGCATTTTTCCTATATATCTATATATGATAAAAATTCTTTTGCTTATATTTTCATAATTTTCAAATTGATACTAGCCTGTAGTTTATTTATTTATTTTTTCTGTTTTCTCCTTCTGACGAGAAAAGCTCGTCCTTGAAAATTCGTGGATTAAGGATCGGTGCTTTATATTTCTTGCTGGAACACTTGATGATTTAATAAATGTTGTAAACTTTTTCCAAGTAAATTTTTTTTTTTCAATATTTCTTATATAGTACTTATATGGTTGCTGTTTTCTGGATGTTGATCCAATGAAAACGCCATTGTTTCTGAACTCGTGCCCAATAACGGCTAGAGCTGTATTATAGCAGAAATATTTATTTATACAAACATTATTAGCTACGTATGTGCATGCATGTGTCGGCTGTGACTATTCAAAGTGTAGATTCTTCATGTTATATTATAAAACTGAGGGAATAGATATTTTTTTTCTTTGTTCTGGCCATGAGCTTTAGTTTGTCTTATAAAAGGGAAAGAATATTGAAAGTCAATACTGACATCATTGTTACTTCATTTTCCTTTCCTCCACGGAGTTTAATCTTCTCTGGCCACTAATTTAAAAGGATAATTATCTATTCTGTACCTACCATTTACCTTTTAATCAAGTTCATGAAAGCTGGTTCCAACCACTCTCCAGCATTTTCATTAAACCACAAAAAAAAAAAAGAAGAAAAAGATTGTGGAGAAGGAGTACATTTGCGATTTTAAAACCATGGTTTCAGCTGGAAATGAAACAACGGTCTTTGATTATTTATTTGCTGTAATTTAGTTAGTGTGGTGTCTGATTTATACTCCCTTGGAGATATTTGATTTTAGCACAAGATTTTCCATGCGGTGAAAAATAAAACAAAAATTTGACTCTTACTGATGCAACCTCCAAACTTATGTTGTCTGAACCAGCTCTGCAATTTAGTATAGCTTTCTAAACTGTGGACATAAAAGTGAGACTAGCCTTAGCTCTCAACGTAAGATGGTTCGTTTGTGTCTGGCGTGCAGGGCAGTAATTGATCCGAAGGAAGAAACATCGCCATTACGGTGAGTATCTTATGGGAAACGCGATCTCGTAGCTGCGAGAATTGGCGAGAGCTGAACTTGGCTGTATGGAAATTGATTGGCATTCACTGGCATAACTGTGACGGCGGGAGACCACTTGAGAGATGGTGTGTAGCGAACTACGAGGTGTGTTGTTCTTGCGTGTGAAGATCAGTGGAGTTTTGAGAGGATTGTTTCAGTAACGAACTAACGAATTTGTGAGGAGTGGGTTTTCCTTCTTCGTCTTTCTTTATTGAAGCCCGGACCTTTAGGTGTTATCTTAACCGGAAACTATCCTTCTTACCGAGAACTGAAACTTTTCGTATCTAACATAAAGTGAATCCATCGAGCTGTTCAGTAGCCAAAAAAAGCCAAGTACGTCCAAGGATGGAATACTGTTGCCATATCTGGGCAGGAGCTGCCAAAAACAGCCTATCCTGCCTTGACAGAGTACAAAATAGACTTCGTGGCTTAGTGGGGGATGCCCTTTTCTCTACCCTGCAACCTCTCTCCCACAGAAGAGACGTTGCGAGCCTATCCTTGTTTTATCGTTATTTCCATGGCAGGTGCTCGTCTGAACTCCAATCTCTGGTCCCCCCTCACCAATCTTTCACGAAAAACTCCCGTCTAGCTGAATCCACTGTGAAAAATTTCCCCCACTCTATATCTGTGCCTAAATCAAAACGCGGATTCCATGAACAAAGCTTCTTTCTTAGAACTGCACGCCTGTGGAACTCTGTTCCGTCTGCCTGCTTCCCACTGGACTACAACTTGGATGTCTTCAAGTCCAATGTTAACAAATTCCTAATGAACCGCCCCCTTAAGTAAACACTTCATCAAATCTCCACACTAACGTAATGTACTTGCAATAACCCTTATCCCTGAGTGGCTTCCGGGCTTTTATAAGTGGTGATCACTGTGTAAAAAACAAAAAAAAAACTGAATTGTTTGGAGCAACCTGTTTTGGAGTTGAGGAGTTTCTCTTTTCTGGATGTGAGTGGTGCCAGGCCAAACCGTCCTCTTCCTATTATTTGTTCCTAATTTTTACGTTCATAAACCTTAACAGCTAAGCTTTTTATGTTATATATCAGATCAAATGAAATGATTTGCAAATTAGTCAAAAGAATTAGATGACTTTCTATATTATGCTCTAATTGTGTGGCGCCATCCTTGAGACTCTACAAGTTTCACTACCATGAATTCGAACATATTTATTTCACCTTTTGCATAACAACCTATTATCACGAATAATTGTAATTCTTGTTAAGGATTTCTTTCTCATTTCGTTTGTATTACATGTTTTTAATAGTTCTTTGTTTGTCCTTGACAAACCGTAAATAAACTATGAGCATTATTGTTAACTATTTCTCTATCATACATTTCTTTCGGACACTTGTGTATTATTAACCCTTTGCCGTCAAATTATACTTTCAAGTCGCCTTTCAAAAAGGAAATATTTCTTACTCTTATGGCTTGTCAGCTCAACCGGTCTTCAAATGCATGGTTCAACAAGTGAATCAGGGGTTTGTGCATGTTCGTGTATCAGTTGCATGCTAACTTCCATCATGTGTGGATTTCATGATTGAATAAATTTATATATTGCAAAAAAAAAAAATTCTGGCCGTAAATGGTTAATGATAAAACCTGAGCAAGGCCTTCCACCTGCCCTGATGATAAGTATCCCAAACACATGGTCAACTAAAATATAGGACTCTACACTCGTTTAAAAAAAAAAAAAAAAAAAATGAAAACTGCTTTGAGATTTGTGGTTGTTCAGTTGTAATTACAAGGGGGGGGGAAACAATGTTTCAATGCAAGCAGTTTGTAGAAATATAAAGAAAAAAGATGTCCAAAGAAAAATCAATTGTAGAGCAAAGGTAATATGCAAATATTTAAGAAAAGCAATAATGTAAAAATTATTGCATGTTATATATATAGTTTAAAGAAGTTTTGAGTATTTTACAAAAAGATACTAAAAAAAAATGCAATTTAGCTTCCTGGGGGTGGGGGAACAACTAAATTAAACATATTGCAGATTTAGCACTTGCAGAAGATGACTTTCCACAATTGTACAAGAAAATTCAACTATCTAACGGTGGTGGTGGTGGTGGTGGTGGTGGGGGGAAATCTTAACTTAAATTGTTAAAGAGAAAACGGATCATCAGCTGATTACCATGTAGCTGTTTCGGAGATTTAAAAACAGGACAACTGTTAAATATATGGTTTTCCTGTGGAAAATACTACGTTTCCAATAACAAGCCAAGCATGTGGGGCCCCCTTCCATCGTGAAAAATTTACTTTCACCATGATTAATGTATTTATTTGCTTCCCCACCAAAGCAAATTAGGCACAAGGCCGTTTTTAATGTGGAGTAAAAACCAGCTCTCCTAAAAGTAGGCAAAAAGGGAGGACTCTGGTTACCAAAAATAATAATTGTCCCATATAAAGGGTTTCCTCTCCATTGACTGGTACAAATTACCTTAAGTGCATCATCTGCAGTACAGATACTACACTTTGATCCTGGCACGAAGGCCAAGAATGTTCATCCAAATTTTTTTTTTAAATCCAAAGCATGGTTGAGAAAAGTTGAACGGACGAATGGATGTGAATTACTAGGTCCACTCCCTCCTTTGTCAGGGAACCAACAAAATGTAGACAAAACCCAGCTACTATTTCTACTAAATATATAAATAAATAAAACCTACAATAATATATATAGGGTACTTACTTCGTTTACAATCTAATCTTGGCAGATTACATAAACAGCTGAAAAACGTTAAGTAAAAATTCCTAAATGATTCATTCAAAATAGTGTTCCTCCCCTTATGTTAAGAATGGCTTTCTATTTAGAAAGCCATTCTTAACATGGGGAAATGGAGAATTTCATGTTGACATAGTATGTTAAACGACATTTTCCACTTAGTGTTTCCTTATTTCTTGAAGAATTTGACGCTTTAATTTAAACTTGTCATCTTCTGACAGCTGATTGGCTAATCGCTTCAGTATCTTTTCGGCTGCTTGTATGACCTGCTGGAAGATTCCAATGTGAAGTTGTTAGAGATTTGGTTGTGGACAAGTAAAATCTTAAAATTGTACCAAAAGTGTGTGTTGGAAACTGTCCATCTTTTTGGAAAGTTTGTAGAAAACGGGTAATAATACATGTTTTGTCAGAACTAAAGGCAGGGTGTGTAATTTTTTTTTTTTACAAGGGAGTCACCACTTATCGAGGCCCAAAGACCACTCGAGGATAAAGTTAATGTATGTACAGTAGTCATCTGGACAATAGCTTAGTAATGGATAGTAGTGGGAATTTGGTATAATTTGATTAAGAGGACAGTTTAACAAGAACTTGTTCACACTGGATTGGCTGACCACCATATTGAAGTCAGCTGGAAAGTGGAAAGCAGGTCAGTGGACCAGTTTCATAGGCAGGCAATTTTAGGAAAGAAACTTTTTACATGGAATCTACATTCAGATGTAGGCACAGATAGAGGAAATTAAGTGTTGAAACATTAAGTTGAACAAAGATGGTGGCAGTAAATCAAATCGGTGAAGAATCAATGCAATCCCGATCTTGAGTGTTAAGTAATTCCTAGTAACAAAGATGGCGGCGAACAATCATTGCAGTCCCAATCTTCAGTCGTTTCGAGACAGAGGCGACGGCAAACTGATTGAATCCAAAATTCTACATTTTTTTTATAATAACTTTTGAAGCTTCTGATTGGTTGATTGTTATAACTGGTTATAAAAACGACCGTTGAAACCATTGGAGTCATACCCTTATTATATCCAAAAATATTTTAACATTGGTGATAGTGGTTGTAGCTAGACGGGTTGTTTTTATTTACTTATCTATTTGTGAAAGTTTCTTGTATAGATTAAGACGCTAGATACTCTAGAATTGAACAAGGAGAGATATTTTTAAGATGTGACCATCCAATCTCTATCACAGTCAGGTTTAATAACTCCTTTTTCTAGGTACATAACTGTAGGAATTGCATAGTCATGCATGTCTGCAACTTCAAAGAGATGAGTGCAAGTGAGGACGCACTTGTTGGTTGCATCGTTCATGCTGATTGGTTCTCTTGTTGTGCAGTTAATGAAATTGACTTATTGCATTATTGTAATAAAAATGTGCTAAATGTTCAACCGTAACTTCAAGAGCTTTTCAATGTAATAAAAATATTTTCT
>NC_136495.1:130675011-130735011 GCF_053919585.1 Euprymna scolopes
TCCGAATAGTCTTGAAACAATTGTAACTAACGATGAAATACACTATTTGTTGCTATCAACCCATTCTTTGAAGTCTTTGTTTTTGTTAAAACTATATATATATATATATATATATATAGCTATGATAATTTTCCGCATGCAAAAACTAATAGAAATGTCGGCAACTTGAAATGAACATTTTTTTCATTTCAACTTTCCGACTTCTGTATATGTTATTCATCCATCCAAACAAAGATTTTACTTGGTAAACCCTCCTTGGTGTATGTTCACTATTTCCTGTTAATTTCATTGTTATGTGACCAGTAGTTTAAGAGTTTATCGGTTAAATATTTACACACACATACATACACATCTACTATTTTATTTATATAATAGTATATTATTATATATATGCCCGTCATAAAATATACTTGTATATTTTAGTTCATGAAAATTACGTATTTATTACAGAACCAATTCTCTATTTATATATATATATATATATATATATATATTAATGATGGGACGATTTCAATATATTTCCCGATTCCATTCCGATAAAATTTCTGATTCCGATTCTTCTATCTCTAAATATTTAACTATAAGGTTGTTATTTTGTCAGGATTACAGTAAAAACATGCGTTAAACATGCTTATAGTTTCTCGAAACGTAAAAAAAAAACACATGTGGGGATGATTTATAGCTTTTAGCTTCATTGGTAACTTAAAATGAATAAATATTTATTTTATTATTTCTACCAGCAGTGGAACATTTTGTTTCAAATAAAATCAAATAAAAAAAAAGATAAAGGAATCGTTTTCAGTATCGGAAAATAGGCACACATTTTTCCGATTCCGATACCACCAGAAGTTTTGATTTTTCTCTATTCCAATTAATAATCATCCACCCACTAATATATATATATATATATATATATATATATATATATATATATATATATATATATATATAGTACTGATTTCAAAAGTTAAAAAAAAAACTTGAGTATCATCAGTTAGAATTGAAACCAAAACATTTCGGGCTCCAGCCATGTTTGCTAACCTGAGAGACAGATACAGTTTTAACATTAAACCACTTTTAGCTATGATTAGCTTACATATGCACAAAATAATAGAAATATGCCAGCAAAATTGAAATGAACATTTTTGCATTTCAACTTGCTGACGTCTGTATCTGTTATTCACCCATCCAAACAAAGATTTTATTCGTTATAAACCCTCCTTGATGAACGATTACTACTTCCTGCCAATTTCAATGTTATGTGACCAGTAGTTTAAGAGTTTATCGGTTAAATATTTACACACATCTACTGTTTTATTTATATAGGTTTCAAAAAAAAATTATTGGGACTAATACTTATTAAACAATTAGCGAGGGGTACCCGGCGTTGCCCGGGTGTTTGTAGGTGTGTGTGAAAACCCTGAAGCCTTGACGCGCATGCCCGTGAAAAAAAACGAAGCCTTGACGACGCGCAGTTGGAAAATAGTAAAGTGTGAAAAATAAACAGGTGCGCGTTTTTGATTGACGTGCGGCGGTAGCTATTCAGGAGTTAGCATTTTGTGCGGGACAGTTTTTAATGAGGTCAATAAATCGGTTTGTTTGTTTATAAAAACCCGCTCCCTCGTCTCGAAATGAAAGCTACCGTCTGATATGACGAAGTCTACATTGACCAAACGTTACTTAGCTCTCTAGAGAGCACTGGCTCTGGGCCTGTGATTAGAGTGGAGTTTCGCTTTTTGTTTATACCGAAAACCGAATGTAACGCGTGCCGATGCGGGAAATGTGGAATAATTAACGTTTGAAAGTCAATAAAATTAAATAGACAGGCGAGCTCCGTGATTAAGTGTGAGATATTACAATTTATAGATGACATAAAAAGTTTTAAGTTGTGAAGTGAGCGAGCACTTCTCTGAAAGAAGCCTTTTGTTGACATCGAGGAGAAGCGTACATACATACATACATACATTTTCGCTTTTATATTTATAGATAACGATATTAGGTTTAATTTCTTAAAATACAATTTGTGTTAAAAAAGTATGAAGACTTATGATGCATTAAAGAAAAGGCAGGAGATTAAATATACATATTTAATACAATTATAAAATTATCTCTTTTATAACTACTATATTATTATCACTCATAGCAATACATCACTCACTAAATGTATTGCTATGGACTCCAAGATACGGATGCGCAAGCAAAGGACTACCTAGGTCCACGTACATCCAACAAATAGAACACGACGCCAACTGTGAACCTGAAGATCTGAGGCAACTGATGGAAGACGGGGAACTCTGGAGAGGAAGAGTCACATTGGTCCGTCGGGTTAGGACCCGTCATGATGATGATGATGATATTATTGTGGATATGTAATTTACATGTGTTCAGTATAATTTCACATGAATTGTGGCTTATAGAGAGAAAAGGAAACACTTGATTTGATTTTGAAGCTTATCTTCATTTTTTTTTCTCTGTTTTCTTCTGCCAATTCTGAATGTATAATAAAAACGAACGATTTACAAGACGAAGATTATACTTAAATTCAAAGATTGAAAAGTGTAAAGCGAATACTACGAAATAAAATAGTTTTTTTTTTCATAAAACACAAACATTCGGAAATAAAAAAACAAAACAATTTATCTTCAATTTATTTAGCTAAAAGTAAAACAAGCACGTTCCAATTGCCATGTAGGTAAAGGGTGGTAGAAATTTACACAGGAAAGGATACAGTGGCCCAGCATCTGTTCAGATTCACCTTCAGTTGCTGCATCTTTGGTGTATTTATTAAATCTGTTCCAAGATTCAGGAATCCTGATTGAAAAAAGCGATGTTTTTCCGGTTCAACTGAAATTGTTTTATCTTTATTCAGAATGATTTTGTGTTTTTATGATATTAAATGTGAATTAATTAATGTGTTGGTTCCGCGACAAAGGAGGGATTGGACCTCGTATTTCACTCCTGTTCATCTGTTTGTTCACACTTTTCTAAATAACCACACCTTGGATTTTTAAAAACATTTTGTACAAACATTAGTCATGGTGAAAGTAAAATTTTGCCAGAACGGATTTTCCTGGATCACTCTGGTTGCTCCCCTCCCCCTAATGGGCATTATAGGGGTAAAACTGACCCCCAAATCTTTCGTTTGTTCGCAATGTTCTCAATAACCACACTTTGAACTTTTTTTGTTTAAATTTTGCACAAATATTAGTCCTGGTGAAAGTAAATTTTTTGACTCGTGGAGAGGAATCGAGCGTGTTCAGCTTGTTTCTCTGAACGCTTTTTTAAATATGCTTTAACAACACAAAATGCATGCTAAAATATATCTTGGTTCTGGGATTTAGTTATGTTTGAAAAAGAAAATTTAATTGTACTAATTAGCTATGATTTATAATTGACTAATTTCTCTTAATTATCTATTTATGATTTATTATGTGGGCGAATTATGAGAGAGACGCCCTCTTAGTCTTGAAAATATTCAAGAGTTTTCACAATTGCTTTAGTGTTAATGTTGTTTAGGTAAAAAAAATCCCAGTTCACATGGTGAATCAAAAGTCTGATTCGCATGACGATGTTCATTCTACACAGGTCTGAACGCCTATGGAACACTGTTCTGCTGGCTTGCTTCTTGGCCGACTACAATATCGTTGCCTTCAAGTCCAATGTAAACAAGTTTGGAAAAGTCTGCCGATGTTCACTTTACACAAGTCTGAACGCTTCTGCACTTGTTGCCCGAGCGCACCTCAGAATCACGTGTGAGATGCGATTTTTCAAGAAATGTTGAAGATCGTGGGCATTAAAAGACCACAGTCGCCATCTTTGATCTTTTCGTTTTTTTCTTCTCAGCCTGCACGACAGACAGACACAAGCACATTTTTGCGGCACGCCTTCTCTATTTTCCCCACACATAGAACATAGGCAGTAAGATTTTGATGGCTTCTTTAAAGTTGGTATTGGGCGGTGCCATTATGTTCAAGAAATTAAATGGCTTCTAGCTATTATCTCTTCACGGCACACCAGTAATCATTCCGCGGCACACTAATTGGGAACCACTAGTTTAAGGTTTGTTTTACAGGTTGGCATATGTTGGACGGTTTTAAGAAAAGTATGTTTCCTTTTGTTTAGCCAGGTTAGATTTAAAAAAGAGTTATTTTCTATTCTTACACAGAAAAAGAAAAAAGTTTGCTTTTACCTTCTATCTTTCAACTACTTGCTGATTTCTCAAGATTTCCTAAAGATATTTTAGTGTTGGGATTTCCCCCCCCCCTCTACTCATCTCCAATCTAATGCCAGATGCGTGGCCCACTCATGAAAACGGAAAGAGTATCAAATAGGTTTTCTATTCCATCAAATGTATTTCACTCGTCAGTTCAATGAATCAGGGCAATAGTTCTGCATTTTTTCTTAAGGCATATACTTATTCGCATAAACAAACTGATCATCAACGGGGGGAGGGGCGAGGGCACGCTTAAGTGATTTTAACGATTTTAATCAACATTCCTGATAAATCCACTAAATGCAATTTTTTAATTATTCACTCGCATGAAGACTACCCATGGAAGTTGAAAACGTTCGCAACTATGTGTGACCTCTGACCCCCCCCCCATCAAAGTCGCAATAGTCATGATTGTCTTCCTTCCGAGAGTTCCTTACAAGATTCTTCCGCACCGCAGGCCTCGTTGTCAGGTTGATATGCTGACGTCCGCTGAAAATAATTAGCTTCTCAAGCCAAAAGAAGACAAACACAGATGTTTCTAATCTACTCAAATTAATTCAACGAAATTTACAAAGTGTGTTACATATGTACAATTGTTCAGTTCGATCTCATTACAAAAAAAACACTCCTGAATCTCGTTCGCCATTCTCTACGGTGGCAGCGGTCTTTGGTTAGTATTCGCTTCTCTCACGATCCAGCTCAATCTGAGATTTTTGGCGTGGGCATTTGCTTATATTTCAAGGAAAGGTTGGTTGGAGTAAGCCACTAGACCAATCATCGATCAGCAACGGGAAGTCCCGACGTCTTGCATGGCCTGAGAATCGGTGATCACAACTCAATTCCATTCACACGTTCAGAGGGGTTGACAGTTTGACCCCCCCCCCCCGGGCTAACCTCATACTCAAAAGCCAGACGTCCTTGAGTTGGGTTTCTCCAGGCCAAGAACGAAATTATATTTCGTTCTAGCTTTCAAATGACATCTCTTGTCATTTTTAAAAGTATATGTCTATTTTACAAAAACGCAAATTCATCCTTTAAGCTAGGTTACCCGCTGCTGCCCGGGCACCCAATAATACTTAACAGTTAATACCAGCATAATTGCCCGACCTTACTTAGTGTTTTTTTTGGGGGGAGGGTCTCAATCTCCCCCCCCATCATTAGGGAGCTCCATCGCTCCCAGAGGCGGTCATGCCACATTTCACCCCCCACGAATAAGTCTAAGTCATCTGCCTATACCACCCTCACACCGTCGCCTTTCCACCGCCATCGATACCAGCTGGGTTTCATCCGCTGTTTATCCTTTCTGTTGTTGGTGCACCTGTTAGAAAAGAGAGCATATACCTAACCCGAACTCTATGCTCACAAATGCTCGTTCTCCACTCCAGCTCGTCACGTGAGTTATTCCCCTTCTGGGTCCCCAAAGGTTCAAAAGGTCAATTTAATAAAGTAATAAAAAAAAAAAAAGAAAATCAAAAAGTTCAAAGTCGAAAATTCCAAGAAACTACAAGTTTAGCAAGGTTTCATTACTCTTGTTTTCGCCAAGATTATAATAGTTATACAGTCCTTTTTGTTGTTTTTTTTTTCAGCACACTTATGACAGTGCCTTTTCTTTTTTTTTTAAGAATCATGCAAATTTTTTTTTTTTTTTTTTCAAGAATAAAAAAAAAAGTAATTATACTCAATTATAAAAGATATTCAGAAAATTTTTCACAATGTAAGTCACCAGGGTTTTTCAATCACCGACTATCAGGTTTTACAATTTTTCACTGTCTTTGTCTACCTTTGCGTTCTTTTCATTTTTCGCCCCCTGTTTTTTTTTTTTTTTTTTTTTTTTTTTTTTGCTTTTGCATTTTTATCTCTTTTTATCTCTCTCAGTTCTTTTTCTATTATTTTTTTTTCGAGTCTTTCCTCCACTCTCCTCTCTATTTTATTGTTTTCTCTTTCTTTTTTTGTATTTTGTCAATCATGTTTTTTTTCTGTTTGTTTGTGTCGTGTTTTTTTTTCTATTTCTCTTACACCTTAACAACAAACAGAGGATCAAATATAATACAATGTAATCAATCAAAAAAAAAAAAAAAAATTCAATATATCTCCTCAATTTTGGCCTACCTTTTCCTTAATTCACTCTTTTTTTTCCGTTTTCTTTATTCAATCCAACTAAAACGCGAGGAGGGAATCTAACAACAACCACGACAACGGTAATACTAGAGAAAGGAAACACGCTGTAACTCTCAAGTTCTGTCTCTCTTTTTTTTTTCCTAAATAAAAATCGGCGCACTAACGGCCGCCGACGACACCAACGCCCAACTCTCTCTCCTTTTAACCCAACACTGGACCCACTGCGGCGCTGTTACAAAAAAAAAAAAAAAAAAAAAAAAACACACACACACACACTTAATCCATTTTCTTTTTACACTCTAACAGAACGTTCGAACATTTGCTTGACACATAACTAAAAGGGATCGCATGAGAAACGAACAGGAATTATCCCTACTGTTCAACGAAACGTGCGTAAGAGAAAAATGCTGCCCAAGTATGCTAACAGGAATAAATAGATAGTTAAGAGAAACTGAGTGATTTGTTCAGTTAATTATAAATCATGGCTACGTATTTTGAAAAATTAAAATATTTTCTTTCAAACATAGCTCAATCTTAGAACTAAAATATATTTTGCATGTATTTTGAGTTTATTAAAGTATATAATAGAAAAGCGCATGGAGAAAGAAGCGTTAATTCACAGAATTAGCAACAACCCTTGGACATATGGCAGTGACCACAAAGGACTGGGAGCAATCAAAATATGCTGACCTTCTCTATAACTTTGCATTTCAACGGATCATTATGAAGATGAGTGGAGACTGGAGCGCATGTAACTTTCTTAACGGCTCAGGTCTGTTAATGAGGCACCACACTCGGCACCATGGTAAATTAACTTGGCTTTATGATTGACTCTTCATCACTGATATTCATGGGAATGTTTTGAGCCTTCTGGTCTTCCAAACCAGCAAAACAACACCGATAAAAGTTTCTGTTTGTATATTAGTTTTAGGAATGGTTATTTTATTATTTGTCTGGTACTTGTACAGTTCAGTCAAGACATTAAAAAATGAAAATATCGAAAAAAGTTTAAATTGTATGTATCAGTTATAGAACGAGGTTCTCCGGAAAAAAAAATCACTTAATTTCATCAAGTAGTTTTTTTTTTTTTTTTTTTTTTTTTTACAGCGGAAAAACACGTTTTTATGAGAGTGCGTTGAAGGCAGCCATCTTGGATTAAAAAAAAAAAAATGTTTGAATTTTCGAAATGCCAAAGGGAGATAACTCCAGTTAAAGCGCTGACACCCTTCCTATCTTTAATACTAGCTTTTCTTCCTAAAAATCGAAAATTTTGCTCAGTATCATAAATTGTTTTTTCGCTGTAAAAAAAAAAAAAAAAAAAAAAAAAAATACTTATGAAATTAAGTGAAATTTTTTTTTTTTCGGAGAACTTCGTTCCATAACGGATACATACAATTTAAACTTTTTTTGATATTTTCGTTTTTTTAATGTCTTGATTAAACTGTACAAGTACCATTTGTCTCCTCATTTTTCTTATTTTTTTTAGTTAAATATTTTCTTTCATGTTTGTTAAATCGCTGATATGTTATTAAAATTATATATTTTCCCATTTTGATTACGAGTTATTGCCCTTTGTTATTTACATTTTTCAAAACAAAGTATTCTTTATATGGATTTTTTATGCACACAAATGACATGACACGATTTCAAAGATTTTTTTTTAAATTTTATTAGATAGATTTGCATAGTTAATTATTATTTATTAAGAGTAAATTTACAGATTATGAAAATATTCCTGAAAAAAAAAAGCAAACTCAGCTGATACTTAAGCGTGAAGTTCATTTCGTTATAGAAGTTTTATCTTATCTTTTGAAATTGTTTCATTCTTAGTTACCTTCTTTCCCCAAACTTGTCTAATGTGACCTTAAATGATATTCAATGCAGAATACTAGTTCATATGTTTTGAGTCAATCAGTTAAACTTTTGATTTGCTTAAAAAAATACTTTCTAAATAGCATATCTTCGATTCAATTTAAATTAAAATCATGCTTCAATTGACATGCAGAGAAAGGATGTTAAAAATTTATGCAGAAGCGGATACAGTAGCTAAGCATCTGTCCAGATTCATCTTTAATTGTTGCATCGTTGGCGCATTTATTACCTCTCTTGGAAATCTATTCCAAAGTCCAGGGATCCCGATCGAAACAGCAACGCTCTTCCAGTTCAATTGAAATCATTTTGTCTTTATTTTTCCTTTTCTTTAATTTTCTTCCTTTGAAGATGTTAACGTTGGGTATGGAGCAGCCAAACCAGCTGCCAACATTACCCTGCTTTTTGAAACCAACCGAGAGCTCTCTTTAGAATCCTCGTTGTTCCATTAAGTGCAATTGTCTGGATCTTTTTTGCACTTGGTTCACCAGAAGTATTAATTAGGATAAGCCCTGTGGCACCTAATAACTGGTATGATTGATATGTCCCTAAGATTCCAGTTCATTATTCAGAATGTGTGTTTGTTTTTCTTATGATTCTAAATGTGAATTAATTAACGTTTGTTTCCCGAAACGCTTTTTTAATAACACAAAATCATTGCTAAAATATAATTTGGTCCTAGGATTGAGTTATGTTTGAAAAACATTTGTTTTGGTACTCACGCAGAGAGTGATCCGTGCTGAAATAATAACGTTATTATTTAAAAAGCCCTTCTTAACATTGGGAGGGTGTTTTGTACCTATTCTGTGTACTTTAGCCTTACAATTAAATTTAAAAAAATATATATCATAAAACTTTAATTAAACGTGGAAATACTATTGAAAAAATAGCGCGGATCACTCTCTGCATTAGCACCGTTGTTTTAATTAGCCAAGATTGATAATGAACCCTTTATGACCTAGTTGAACTAATTCGTTCGGTCGTAAATAAATGAATTACAGCAGTATAAATAAAGTGGGAATTGCTTCAAACACGCCTTGTACGTATTAATTCAGTATCTGGGCAGATGCCAGATACCAGATACCTCCAGATTGCAACTGTTTATTGTCTACATCCAGTATATCGTCATCTAAAATTAACAATAAGTATTTTTTAATCATCTATATCATAATTCAGGTCATAAAAGGTTAACTGGACAAATTATTGAATTTCTCTTAATTATCTATTTATTACTCTTGCCCACCCTCTCTGTTGATTGGTGACTTTCTAATAGTTCTTAATGCCTGGGTACATTTAGAGAAGAGCGATTCTCTTGTCAGTGTCATTATGAAATTTACATACATTTGTCTAAATTAGATAGCAAAATAACCTTTGTAGTATACAAGAATAATAAAGTATTTATCTAAGCTAGCAGGAACGCCCGGCAAAGCCCGGTCGTAAAGTACGCTTAAATATGGTATTTTAATTCTTGCAGATATCGCATATATTATTATAGAGTTAATTTTCTATCGATTTTTATATATTATAAAGTTGCGATTTCCAAAAAAAAAATATATATATATATATCCATATGACTTGGGTGCATTAGCGTTACTCGCAGCCCAAATAAAAACTTATGAAGAAAATATATGTATCTATACATACCTTGAGTTCCTTCAGCTATAATCGAAACGAAAACTTATGAAGAATTCTTGGTAAAATTATTTACGACAAGAAATGGAAGTACATACCAATTAAACGACCCCGATGTAAGCGTGACACTGAAAATAACACACACGCTATCGTATTAATATGTAGATGATTCTAGAACAGAAAGTTGACTTTGGGTTTACTTTTAACAACCTCAGAACTCTCACTTACCTTATTTCATCATTTAGTCCTCGCATTCATTATTTTTGTCTGAATCAGAATATATTGACTAGTTTTTGATCTTGAAGTAGGATTATTTTTATTTTTTTAGCTCATTACATTAAGTAGCTTCATGTCTTGTCTGAAGCGTTTTCCATAAAAATGATAATAATCAGAAAGAACATCACACGGGAAATGAAACTGCTAGGAATTTTGTAACATACATGTGATGAGACTAGCCTTAGCTTGTACCATATAAAGTGGTCATGAAAGATCAAGGAGGATGGAAATACAGAGTAGGAAAAGCACCAACAAGACTTGCCCCTGAAGGATGCAGAGAGTACTGAAACCTTGGAGGAGCATGCTGCTACTTCAATTCCATTGGGGATCAATGGTTGTTGCTAGCAAAAGATCAATTGCAAGCAACTTGCGATAATATATAATGATTTGCAACCGTTATTGAAAGAAGTATAGACTGTTGGCAATCTGAGGAGACTTGTTGTCACTCAGTTTCTAAGGAACATCACATTTTATTGCCAGTGAGCAATCACTGATATAGACTTCCTATTGATAAGAATAATATTCATTATTGGCTAAGAGCAAAGTGTAGTATCTGTTTTGCTGTTAGATTTCATCTTTTCTGTCCTCGGTCAGCAAAAAAATGTTTTAGACTGATGAAATGTTTATTTATTTTCAATCTTGAGTATCAATTTTTAGGTAGCTAGATTTACCCCACATCGAAAACCCATCTTGTATCTAAATCTGCCCTCGTGGGGAGTCTTCCTCTCCTTTTAATTTAATTTGTGGTAAGTATTTGTAGTTATGCAAATAATGCCCTACTTCCTCTCAGATTCAGCTCCTCTGTAAATACTTATCATATAACGTGTGATTACATTGTGGAAAGGTCCTTGACATTTGGGCTTCTTTTTTCAAATACTTCAAGACTTTTGAATGACACACTCAAGTCATCGTCAGGTGCCACTGATAGGGGCTAGATTACAGTTAATTATTTTCAGGCTGTTTCTAGTCTTGCATTTATTTTGAGACTAGATTCAGTCTTGTAAAATATAATTGCAGATTTGGGAATAACAGTTTTTAAATCAACCTTTTATTACTTGTGTATACCTTCCGTCAAAAATTACATACAAAAATATACTTTACCAATGTTCATACTAATCTATTTATATATCTATAAAAGTGAAATTGTGTGTGTGTGTGTACATTTCCCTACCAAAGTACTCTGTCAATTTTCAGTCTCCAAATTCGAGGTTTGACATAAGGGGTACTGAGATTTGAGAAAATCTTTTTAATCGGTTTTCAGTCAGAAATTTGGTTGTCAAGCGGTCAAAGTTCAACAATTTCAGTTCAACTCTACCAAACTCCTCTGACAATACTTTTAGATGTAGTTTGCTTGGACATGGATCAAACTTTTTAATTTGATTTGAGGCCAAAACAAAGGGTCATAATAGGGGTTAAAGTTTAAAAAAATTGACCTCTGCGGTCTCTACCAAATTATTCAACCAATTTTTGGTCTTTTTTTTTTTACACAGTGATCACCACTTATCAAGGCCCGGAAGCTACTCAGGGATAAGGATTATTGTGAGTACATTATGTTAGTATGGATATTTGACAAAGTGTTTACTTAAGGGGGCGGTTCATTAGGAATTTGTTAACGTTGGACTTGAACACATCCAAGTTGTAGTCCGGTGGGAAGCAAGCAGACGGAACAGAGTTCCACAGGTGTGCAGTTCTAAGAAAGAAGCTTTGTTCATGGAATCCATGTTTTGATTTAGGCACAGATATAGAGTGGGGGAAATTTTTCACAGTGGATTCAGCTAGACGGGTGTTTTTCGTGAAAGATTGGCGAGGGGGGACTAGAGATTGGAGTTCAGACGAGCACTTGCCATGGAAATAACGATAAAACAAGGATAGGCTCGCAATCTCTTCTGTGGGAGAGAAGTTGCAGGGTAGCGAAAAGGGCATCCCCCACTAAGCCACAAAGTCTATTTTGTACTCTGTCAAGGCAGGATAGGCTGTTTTTAGCAGCTCCTGCCCAGATATGGCAACAGTATTCCATCCTTGGACGTACTTGGCTTTTATATAGATAGAGAATTGCATCAGTAGTGAGATATCTTCTGGAGCGGTAGAAGGATCCCGCCATCTTTCCAGCGACCTTGGCAACAGACTTGATGTACGTGTTCCATTTCAGATCAGGAGTAAAGGTCAAACCCAGAAGCTTGTCAAAACACGGGGCCTCACCCAGATGAAAGCCATCCATCACAATTGATGCCAGATGGGGATCAGAGCGTTGATGATGTAAGGATAGGAGTTTGGTTTTGGATGCATTAAAGGTAACCAGCCACATCTTCCCCCACTGAACCACGCGCTCGAGATCAGAGAAGAGAGAATCAGAGAGAACTTTGTCATTTACAGCCTTTGATGTGTTGCCGTAGATGGTCGTGTCATCAGCATAGATGTCAACGAATGATTTAAGTATGTGTTTAGGGAGGTCATTGATGTAGATCAGGAAGAGAGTTGGGCCCATGATTGACCCCTGAGGGACTCCAGCATTTATATTGCAGGCCTCCGATTTTTGTCCATCTACCACTACTCTTATGAGCCTATCGGAGAGAAATGATTTAATGATTGAGAAAACATTTCCAGTTATACCGTAGCTGGAAATCTTGTGAAGTAGACCCTTATGCCATACCTTATCGAAGGCCTTTGATATGTCAAGAGCAGTTGCCCTAGAAAGGAAGCCTTTGTCAAGAGATTCACTAATCCTGTGAGATATAACCGTCAGCACATCTGCGGTAGATTTTGCAGAGCGGAAACCATATTGTGTGTCACTAAGAAGGTTATTCCTGCTGAGGTGGTTGACTATTTCTCTATTTAATATGGATTCCAGCAACTTACTAATAACACACAGGAGACTTATTGGTCTGTACTGAGAGGGAGATGACTTATCACCTGAATTCTTAAATACAGGGCAAACTGATGAGGTCTTCCAGGGAGTCGGAAAGCACTTCTCCTTAAGGCAGCGCTTAAATAGTTTCGTAAGTATGGGAGCAAGTTCTGGTTGAAGCTTTTTAACACTATAATTGAGATGCCATCAGGGCCAGTTGCTTTACTGGAATCTAGGTTCTTGATTAGCTTGGCGACCTCATGCACGGATATTTGTATGTTACCTAGCTTGTTCTGTGTTATAGGAGGAAATATGGGGAGTTGATGGCCTTCGTCGCAGAGGGTAGAATTAGCTGCAAAGTTCTTTGCAAATAGTTTGGCCTTGTTTGACGCTGACGAGATGACCTCTGGTCCATTGATAATGGTTGGGATAGAACGCACACTTCTGTTCAGGATCCTATTTGTTATTTGCCAAAACTGGTCTAAACATTTGAAACTTTATGTAAAGTGTATTCAGACATAGAGCAAGATGTTTAATCGATTTTTGGCTGCTAAGGGGTCAAAGTTCTAAAGATTTGAATTTTTGAGGTCTCTAGAAAACTATCCAGCCAATTTTAGGTCTAAACATTTGAACTTTTAGATGAAGGTTACCTTGACACGAGTCAAACTTTCTAATATATATATATATATATATATATATATACATACTTATGCACATTAAGTTATGAACAGTGCATAGGGCCTGAGCAAAGCTGGGCTGAACTGCTAGTATTCATATAAATTCATAGAATTACATCATTACCGTTCGTTTGTTTACAATTTTCTAAATAACCATGCCTTTAATTTTTTGGAAATTTTGTACAAAAATTAGTCATAGTGAAATTAAATTTTTGCCAGAATGTATTTTCTTGGATAACTCTGGTTACCGGTGAATCTTTTTGCTCAGCAATATATTTTAACTGGGCAACACCGGTTATATACAACTAGTATACTAATAAATACACATCAGTCTTTATCATATAGTGTCGTTATTCATATCATTTCAGTTAAAAATCAATTTTTCTACATAATTGAACCTTGAAGGAGATTCATTTTTAGATACATTTCGAGAGAGATAGAAAGAGAAACGCGAAAGTAAGTTGTGGACAAAAGTGGAACTTGGAAACATTTTTAACAGATTTTATTTTATATTCAAACTGTTATTTTTATCTTCATGGTTTTCACAACATTTCAGCTGTTGTACTTTCCAGACCCTTGTCATAGACATCGATCTTTTAGGAATTCTAAAATCTGTCTTTTATTTAATCCATTAAAGAAGACTGCTCTCATTCTGCCATTATATTTATTAAGTCTGATGACCATAGATTGAAATCGCAACTGGGATAAGTTAGGTTTCCCAATTAGACATTAGACACTCTCTACCCTACGAAAGCAAAAAAATGATATTTTATACTTTACACCACCTGAAAGTTCAATGTTTTCTTATGAGTAAAGATTAATATTAAATATTATCTGTTACAATCCTATTTACTTGCCTCTTAACGAAGGCAAAGTAAAACACAAGGCTAGGAAATTTCCTGTTTTTCAGTTTTTCCTGGAGAGGTTATGGAGTCTTTTTTTCCCCCCGGAGGGGTTGAGTCTTTTTTTTCCCCCGGAGAGGTTATTAAGTCTTTTTTTTTCCCCCGGAGAGGTTATCGAGTCTTTTTTTTTCCCCCGGAGAGGTTATCGAGTCTTTTTTTTTCCCCCGGAGAGGTTATCGAGTCTTTTTTTTTCCCCCGGAGAAGTTATCGAGTCTTTTTTTTTCCCCCCGGAGAGGTTATGGAGTCTTTTTTTTTTCCCCCCGGAGAGGTTATGGAGTCTTTTTTTTTTCCCCCCGGAGAGGTTATGGAGTCTTTTTTTTTTCCCCCGGAGAGGTTATGGAGTCTTTTTTTTTTTCCCCCGGAGAGGTTATGGAGTCTTTTTTTTCCCCCCCGGAGAGGTTATGGAGTCTTTTTTTTCCCCCCCGGAGAGGTTATGGAGTCTTTTTTTTTCCCCCGGAGAAGTTATCGAGTCTTTTTTTTTCCCCCGGAGAAGTTATCGAGTCTTTTTTTTTCCCCCGGAGAAGTTATCGAGTCTTTTTTTTTCCCCCCGGAGAGGTTATGGAGTCTTTTTTTTTCCCCCCGGAGAGGTTATGGAGTCTTTTTTTTTCCCCCCGGAGAGGTTATGGAGTCTTTTTTTTTTCCCCCGGAGAGGTTATGGAGTCTTTTTTTTTCCCCCGGAGAGGTTATGGAGTCTTTTTTTTTCCCCCGGAGAGGTTATGGAGTCTTTTTTTTCCCCCCCGGAGAGGTTATGGAGTCTTTTTTTTCCCCCCCCGGAGAGGTTATGGAGTCTTTCCCCCCCCGGAGAGGTTATGGAGTCTTTTTTTTTCCCCCCGGAGAGGTTATGGAGTCTTTTTTTCCCCCCCGGAGAGGTTATGGAGTCTTTTTTTTCCCCCCCGGAGAGGTTATGGAGTCTTTTTTTTCCCCCCCGGAGTGGTTATTGAGTCTCCCCCCCCCGGAGAGGTTATTGAGTCTCCCCCCCCCCCCCCCCGGAGAGGTTATTGAGTCTTTCTCCCCCCCCCCCCCCGGAGAGGTTATTGAGTCTTCCCCCCTCCCCCGGAGAGGTTATTGAGTCTTCCCCCCCCCGGGAGAGGTTATTGAGTCTATGAATAAATATTTGAAGATGTAAACAACTTGAACCATACTTTTTCTAAAATAACTGGATTCAGCATTAAATAACCAGAAAAGGGTTGATATGTCGTAAAACCAAACCATCAAAATCTCATGATTTTCCTGGCCTATTTTATATTCTTTACTCAGCTCACTGAAAGCAGATCAAGATGGGAGACATTTTCATTGATTAAACACCCGATTCTTTTGCTTCTAATGTTGACTTGGTCATGTTATCTTTTTTCCGAACGTAATTGAGAGCATAATCATGTGACCTTTTGGGTTTGTATTACTGTACACATAGATTAAAAAAAGTTGTCAAAAAACAAATATATAACAAATAAATGTTATCAAAGGCAAGATAAGTTACTTTTCTACCAAACTGGATATATTCTTTGTGTTTTTATTCAATGTAACATGTTTATTCAGATCGAAAAACATGCAGTGTTTACCGATGTGTTGGAAAATTCAAAATGGCGCCCGACTCTCTCTTTAACACGGTAAGTTTGGGAAAGGTGTTATAAATAATAAACTAGACAAAATACAATTAAAAAAACCACCGGATATATGTCAAGTTATGTCACGGTAACATATATTGAGCGAATTTCTAACAGTATTTTGTCTAGGTTATTATTTATAACACCTTTTCCCAAACTTACCGTGTTAAAAAGAGAGTCGGGCGTCATTTTGAATTTTCCAATACATCGGTAAACACTGTATGCTTTTCGAGCTGAATAAACCTGTTAAATTGAATAAAAACACGAAAATTATATCCAGTTAGGTAGAAAAGTAAATTATCTTGCCTTTGATAACATTTATTTATTATATATTTTTTTGACAACTTTTTCGAATCTATGTGTACAGTAATACAAACCCGACCTTTTTATCCAATCCAGTTATTGAAATTCTCAATTTGTATTTCATATAGTTTTGTTTTCTCATAAAGTTAGGCTTAATATTCTTTCTTGATTAGATATTACTCGTACGAATGCATTTATTTTAGGGGCTTTCATGTGTTTAAAAAAAAGGGTATAAAATTTAAGTTTTTAGTTTTATTTTCAAATGAATTTTAAGTAGGTTAAGAGTTTCTAATTTTAAATTTTATTTCAAATCTTCCATGGAATTTCTGCCTTTCTTTCTCGTTGATCTTTGTTGAAACTTGTCTTCATGTTAGAAGTCAACATAGTAATTTTACATTTTGTCAAGCAATTTCATCAACTATTATATCGTTTCTCCAAGTAGAAATAAAAACAATTAAAATCTACTTAAGTTTACATACTGTTTAATTGCAAAATATGTGACCATTCTCCGTATGATAATTGAAATGAGATTTTCTTCTTGGGAAATGAAACTAATGTTGAAACTTTGATTTTTTTTTTAGCAATTGTATAGAATTTTTAACAGGAACAGAACTGCACGCCTGTGGAACTCTGTTCCGTCTGCCTGCTTCCCTCCGGACTACAACTTGGATGTCTTCAAGTCCAATGTTAACAAATTCCTAATGAACCGCCCCCTTAAGTAAACACTTCATGAAATCTCCACACTAACGTAATGTACTTGCAATAACCCTTATCCCTGAGTGGCTTCCGGGCCTTGATAAGTGGTGATCACTGTGTAAAAAAAAAAAAAAAAAAAAAAAAAGCAGCGAAAAAAACATCGTAAACAGATGGTTCTTATCCAGAATTTTCCTTATATTAAAAACCGAAGCAAAAAATATATAATGTACTTATCTATGGTGAAAGGAGTACATCATATTCCAAAAATCATATAAATAGAACAAATAGTTTTATTATTAAATATGAAATCAAATTTTCTATGTATCAGTGATTCTCACTCGCCATTTTTAAAAATATCTAAAAAATACAAAACAAGGGAGATAACTCAACAATAATTCGAAACGTATGAGATTTATGTTGCAATGCCTATGAATTTCCATTAATTGCTTAAAAATTATTTTCTTTAAAGATTAAAACTACTTGATCAACTTATGTGATTTTTGGAATATGCTATTTTTGGTTTGTCATGGGTATGTACGTCATCCAGATTTTTCTTTATTTTTGTTTTTAATATAGGAAGAACTAGCAGTTCAGCCCGGCTTTGCTCGGGTGTTATGTACTGTTCATAACTTGCCCTATATGTGAATACAATTTATGTAAGATTTCAAATATTTAGACCAAAATTTGTCTTAGTAATTTCGTAGAGACTGCAATAAAATTTTATGACTAAACTATGAGCGACGATCTCCCGACGCCTTTTTGCATGACAAGGGACGTAATTCAAAATACTTCAAACTGATAGATGTTAAAATGTTATTAGAAAAACCCAAATTCCTTTACAAATGATTTTCTTTATAGGATTATAATTTGTGACTTTTTTTTTTCATGTTATTTTCTTTTCATCACGAGTATATATGTCAAAGATTTTTCGTTGCTTGTCAAGATTATATAAAATAAGATATATTAAATACAGAAATTTTTTTATGATGTACGTAGTTGTGACTATACAAAAAGATTTTTTTATAAAAATCACATAAATTGATCAAGTTTTATTTGCATAAAGAAAATCATGTTCAAATGATTTATGGAAAATCGTAGGCATTACAAAGTTAATCTAGTAATTTTGAATTAAATTATCGCCCTTGTTTCTTCAAGATGGCGACGTGAGACATTTCCTCTTTCCTCTACTTATAACATTTGATTTTTTTTTTTGTTTAGTTAAAAATAAAACTACTTGGTCAATTTACGTAATATTTGGAAAATGATATATTTTGTACATGTAGATCCTTTTTATTTTTCTTAATATATAGGGAATTCTAGACAAGAACCGGTTTTTCTTTATTTTTTTTCCCTTGCGCAGTATCTAAGAGTGTTTAAAATGATTTCTCAGAGGCATACTATGAGGCTGCTTCATTTTCTCCCCTTAGTTTTAAGTGTGTCATCTTTATATAAAACTTATTTTCAAATTTGGATTTACTATTTTAAAATTGGAGTTCCCTCCAAGTGTTTTTTTTGTTTAAAGGTCAGATGTTAAAGTTCACCGGAAATAGTGAAGACCGTCATAAATTATGATGTCCGTTTCCTGTGCGTCCTCACTCTAGAATAGCTAGGCCAGCGCCGCCAGCGGCCAGCCAAATATACACTTGTCTTCACGCTTTTTCCCTTCTAATTTCTTTTGCTTTGTTTTTAAGAGGTTGATATTTTATTAAACAATTCCTTTGTTCAAGTTATTTTGTTAACATGTTTCAAAATACTGGTTGGTTGTTGAGCTTTGACAGACTTTACAGTCGTTAGACCATTTTATGCCAAAACACTACATATATTTTTTTAGCCAAGATCAAAGTGTAGCATCTGTTCCGGCAGATGCTGCACTTAAGATAATTTGTACCAGTCAATGGAGGGGAAACCCTCTATACTGGGACAATTATTATTTTTGGTAACCAGAGTGCCCCCTTTTTGCCTACTTTTAGGGGAGCTGGTTTTTACCTCACATTAAAAACGGCCTTGTGCCTAATTTGCTCAGTGGGGGAGCAAATAAATACCATCTGTTCCGG
Organism: Euprymna scolopes; assembly: GCF_053919585.1. Lineage (NCBI taxonomy): Eukaryota > Metazoa > Mollusca > Cephalopoda > Sepiida > Sepiolidae > Euprymna > Euprymna scolopes. The sequence continues at coordinate 130,694,201 of NC_136495.1, forward strand.
CAGATACTGCAAGTAAAGACCATATGTGGGGGAAACCCCACATATAAGACCTTGGTCAATGTAGGGGCAACCCTTCATACCAATTGTCACTATCCAGCTCCCCTACTCCCCGGGGAGTTGGTCCCCATTTTCCCTTCACTCCTCACTTTAAAAATCGGCCTTGTGCCTAATTTGCTCAGTGGAGGAGCAAATAAATACCTCAAAGTGTAGTATCTGTTCTTCAGATGCTGCACTTCCATTTCTTGTTCTTTCAATTTTTTAGTTTTGTACCTTTTCTCCACGTTAAAAAACGACCCTGGTGTCTAACTCTGTCCCGCGGGGAGGTATTGTAAATAGGTACATATATACGATTCGTTTGTAGAGTCGTTTGTTTTGTTGGCTGGTAATGTTTAAACATGCTCATCAAAGAATACGAGAAAAATTATGTACAGACATTAAAAATGATTTTGTTGTTTTGGTTAAAAGGGCATACTTTAGGGAGTTTAGTTAATGCTTTTCGGGCACTCCCTAATAAAATGAATATTTCAATACAAGCTACTGATTAAACGAACAAACGACTTCGTAAAACTTGCAAGGAAAAGGTTTATTGAAGTAAGGCAAGATGTCATTTAGATATAGCTGGGATAGAACTCGTCTGCCTTTGCCCGGTTATTATTCTCAAGTGGGGACCGTCGATACCGATGTATATAGAGAGAGAGATAGATAGAGAGAGAGAGAGAGAGAGAGAGAGAGAGAGAGAGAGAGAGAGAGAGAGAGAGAGAGAGAGAGGTCCGCTCTCTTTGACGTCTTGCTGGAAAAGGGAAGAGTTTTTCTTGTCCGGGACGGAAGCAAGCAGTTATAGTTCCTTAAGGGGGTAAGGAAGATCCCTGCGCTATGCCTCTGATTGGTGGTGTGCCATATCGCACAGTCAGGGGAGGCACTGATGCACAAGAAAAGAGTTCTATTTGTTTCTGCTACAATACTTAAAAAAAATCGATCTGTCGCCTCTCTTTGTATAAATACCAACATATGTAACAAAACCAAACCGTTTACGGATATTTTTATATTTAAAAATAGTATATCTTAAAAATTGAGCGAGAAATAATGAAGGTATTCATGTGACAAACAATAGCTCATAACTTTTTTCATGGGAGGACGAGAAATTGGCTATAACCTTCTACTTCCGGCAACCCTAATCCTACTTCCGGCAAATCCTAACTTCCTATTGATTACCATCAGTTAATGTCAGATTACCTAAATTTTAATTAAAACTTAAAAAAAATAACACAGTAAGGAATCGGAATGAAGTAAAGTTTAACTGAACAAAATGTGAAAAAAATTATCGTTTATGTTGGTATGTAGCGACAGCGTCGATGTTTACACGTCGACGTACAAAATCGAAATGCAAAAACGTTTGTATGCATATTGTCTGCGCATCACTTTCCCAAATAAAAACATAATTATATTTTAGACCGATCAGAAAACTTTCTGAATTTATCTGAAATGGGGTTTCTAGGGAGCTACCCGAATCCTTTAAAAGGGCCATTTTTTTTTTCAATAAACCAGTGGAACCCAATTGACCCGAGTCTGCGAACTAGAGTCGCTCACTTTTCTCTCGACAACACTCTCTTCATTCACACGAACATTAACGAACACACAGATATAACTTATCGGCTGACAATCTATTTAAACTTTATTCATTGAAACATATCCAATCTATTTAACTAAAATATTTTGCTAATATGAAATCAAATGAACATTAACTCTTAAAAACAATTTTCAATGAATTATCGAGTTTATTTTACTGTACACATAGATTCGAAAACATTTTGAATTTTCTAATACATCAGTAAACACTGTATGTTTTTCGAGCTGAATAAACATGTTACAACTTATAAGAAGTCCAGCTATAAATAAGTTTTTTTTTTTAATGTCCGTTTATTTTTATTCCTGAATTGTACGTATTTACTTGAGTTGCATTCAAATGGTAACGGGAATTTTATCGTCACGTTCAACGAATTTTATCCCGTTGCATGAGACTAAGTGTTCGAAAGAAATTTAATCACAAAAAAAGGGCCAAGGTAAACCGGTATAAATTTTATCAGAAAGAAAAATAGGAAAGGAAGGAAATGTATAGTTCGGCTTAAGAACACTTTTAACAAATATACTTTTTACTTGCTTTTTTTTTCTTCTTTTGGCATATCAAAGTTCGCAAAACCGCTCTGGTGTTTTTAGTTCGAAGGTTGCAACAACACCGCTCTGGTGTAAAGCAGAGGCCGCGAAACTACTCTGTCGTAATTCCAAGTTCACAACACCGCTCTGGTGTTTTCAAAAGCGTAACACCGCTCTGGCGCCTTCTTTTTCTTCTGCCAGTCTGTTGTTGTTTTTTTTCCTTCTTCCTTTTATCGAATATCGTGAGACACAGCCAGAAATAGTAGCACCAGATTCACCGAGAGAGGGGGAGTATCAAGGGGAGAAAAAAAGAGAAGAAAATACACCAATTAGAGGGGAGAAAGGAACGGGGAGGTAAATAAATAAAAATAAAATTTCTACAATGGAGGGGAAAATCTTAAGTGTTCAGTGGACTGTGAATTATCCTCCCTTTTATATAATTTTTAAATTAAAGACAAAAATATTTAATAAGTAGACAATAATGCAGAAAAGTCTTTGCAAAACAAATTGTATTTACAACTTTTAAAAAATCCAGCTATAATAATAATAATAATAATAATTTTTTTAATGTCTGTTTATTTTAACCTCTGAATTGTGTTCAGTGGACTGTGAATGAATGATTTTTACCCCGAGCTCACCCAAAGTTTGGTGGTTATTGATTAATCAAGTGGAACTGCCTTGGCCAATCAAATTAAAATATGAGAAACGGATGCATATTCAAATTGGCACTTATGCTGGCAATTGTTACATTAAGGGTGAAAGGTGGTGTGAAGGAGACCTTGGTATTCGTTTAATAAAGAGAAAATAAAAGTAATTTAGGTAATAGAGATCGTATGTGCAGGATCAGTTGTTGGAAACGTCAGTGGGCTTTGGAATGAGTAGCCGGATGTCAATGGGCTCTGGAACCTGATAGCTGCATGAGGCTAGAAACTACAGAAGGCGTTGGAGGCTGCAAGAGGTGGTGGAGTTAGCCAATGTTTTAGAGTGTAGTCTGAGAATGCAGACAGGTAGTAGTAGTTTGCATCTAGTTGATAGTTGACTGACAGGAAATATATATATATATGGCAAAAATGGTAATTAGTAAAACCTGAAGAGAGTGTTCAATACTATTGCAGAGCAAATATGCAGGGTTTTTTTTATTACCGTTTTATCTGTTCAGTTACATATGTTTCGGTTGCTGGACCATATTTACGATCCAGCAGCCTCGTCAGACCTTACAGAAATGGTTATTATTTTCTCTTCCCTTTTTTTCCTTTTTTTTTTTCTCTCGTATTTATTTTAAAATCCTTCTTCCAAATAATAATAGCCGTTTCTGTAAGGTCTGACTAATAATAGCCGTTTCTGTAAGGTCTGACGAGGCTACTGGATTGTAAATATGGTCCGGCAACCAAAATATATGTAATTGGACAGATAAAGCGGTAATAAAAAATAAAACGTGTGTGTATGTATGTATGTATGTATATATATATATATATATATATATATATATATATATATATATATATATATATATATATATATATGTGTGTATATATATATATATATATATATATATATATATATAATCAGTTTTAGATTTTGTTTTTACTTATTTGCATAAATTTCTATTTCAGGTGCAGAGCTGGACTCTATCAAGGTCTTGTTCAGTGAGAAGGAGAAGGAATTGAACATTGCCGTGGCCAAAGTTGACCATTTGACCCAACAACTTGAACAATTTCGAGTAGTTAGATTGAATGCAAATGCCAAGGTCAATTCAGACAACCCCAACGTGATGGCCGCTCTTGAATTAGAAAAATTAAAGAAGAAACTTGCTGTAAGTATTTTTCAAACAATGAGTCCCAACCACAAAAAAAAAAAAAAATGAAAAATAATTTAACTATAGATCTTCGGGTTCTTTCTTTTTCTTCCTTTTAAATGTGCATTAGATGATATGCAATGCATTGAATAAGCTTTGTAATTGTAAAATTGTTTTCGTAACCAATTCTGAAAGGTAGATAGAATAATTTTTTTTACCAAATCAGTAGGAGAAACTCATTATGAAGAAAGCAAACAACAGAAGATATTGTTTTTTGAAAGAAACAGTTTGTTGTACAGAGTGGAACAATAAATTTGTTGCCCTAAAGAAAACAACATTACAGTTTATTTTTAGCTTTTATTGAAAAAATCAATTCTGGTAACTTGGTTAGGTAGTAGAACTGACATCTATTCAATGTAGCCGCCTTCAGCCTCAGCCTCGATACAGGTCCGGAACAGGGAGCATGCCTTTTCCGTAAGTGCCAGCAGGAGTTGAGCAAATACTCTGTGATCAGACTGGCTTTGATGTTGTGGGATGTCATATTGGTGTTGTTCTCAACATATGACCAAACTTTGATGTTGACTTTCAAGTCGATTTCAAAGATGTGAAGTGGCATGATGTGGTCGTCACTTGAAACCACACCGAAGACCATAACTGTGACTGGAAACTTTGTTTTTGTAACCCGGAGCATGCCCCTGATATTTGTGGGAATCCAATGATATATTTTGAGGGTGCTGGCACTGGTCTTCTTATATCTTGGATCAGTAGAGAGCATGAGTTGTAAGGTGGCACATCTCCAATCTCTCTCGTTAAACATGTGTCATTTTCAAACATGATAGAAGATTCCTCTCGCTCTTGGGATTTGTACAAAACTGGCCAATGAGTAGATAGTCTTCAGCAAAAAAAAAAGAAAACCGGGTTTTATCAAACAGAAATGGAATCCTGTTGTCTTTTCTAGGGCAACAATTTTATCGTTCCACCCTGTATATAATTGTTTTATCAGCTGTCAGTGATATACACAGAAGTTTTTCAGAGCATATGCTCAAGTGAAAAAAATGTTGGTTGGGCAAAGGCCTATATGATCCCTTTTTCTAAAAAGGGCACTTTTAAAAGAAGTAAAAGGGGCAGGTGCTTAGGCAACCGTAGCACTCCCCACCCCCATGCACGTCCCTGCTAACTGTCTCATATTTTGCGTGAAGACATACTTTGATCATAAAAAAAACAATATTTTGCAGAATTAAGTACGAAGTGGCACTTGCTATTATATCACCATATGCCTAGAGTGACATTGTACATTGTTTTATTATAAAGCATATATTGGCAGCAACTCTTTCAGTCTTTAATTTCAAACTAGCCTAGAAGTTGATATTAGAGCCTGTAAAGCTACTTTCTCATTTACTGACTCGCATTTCCGTGAATGTTACCTCTGCAGAGCCGGGCAGCTGCTGTAAACTGCTGGAAGATGCAGAGCGCTGATCAAACAAAAAGAAAAATTAATATTCAAAAACTATTCTTAAAAACATTTTTTATAAAAAAAAATACTATTGTTTAAAAAATACTATTGTTAAAAAAATACTATTATTTAAAAAATACTATTGTTTAAAAAATACTATTATTAAAAAAATACTATTGTTTAAAAAATACTATTGTTATAAAAATACTATATTTTGAAAAATACTATATTTTTAAAAAATATTATAAAAAAATGTGCAAAACAAGGCGAATACAGTTCTTACCTTACATTTAGTATGCCACGTAATGCAGGCATTGTCTTAACTCACTTAAATGATGATTTAGTACTGTTATTGCTTTATATATAAAAAATACTATTGTTCTAAAATAAATATTATTATTAAAAAAATACTATTGTTTTAAAAAAATACTATTGTTATAAAGAATACTATTGTTATAAAGAATACTATTGTTATAAAGAATACTATTGTTATAAAGAATACTATAGTTATAAAAACTACTATAGTTAAAAAAAAACTACTATTAAAAACTACTATTGTTAAAAAACTACTATTGTTAAAAAACTACTATTGTTAAAAAAATACTATTGTTAAAAAAATACTATTGTTAAAAAAATACTATTGTTATAAAAATATTATTTAAAATACTATTGTTTGAAAAAATTACTATTACTATAAAAAATACTATTGTTATAAAAATACTATTTTAAAAAATACTATTGTTATAAAAAAATGTGCAAAACAAGGCGAATACAGCACCCCTGAGTTCTTACCTTACATTTAGTATGCCATGTAACACAGGCATTGTCTTAACCCACTTAAATGATGATTTAGTACTGTTATTGCTTTATAACAATGGTATCCGGATCTGTTTGTTTGTTTATTAATTTTTTTTTGTTTTTATTTTTAAGAAAAAAAAATCATCTAATTTGCAATACTTTCAGGGTGATCCTAGCCAAAAAGGAGAAGCTCAATATTTAAGCATAGAGCAATATATAAGTTTAGTGGTTATATTTAAATTCTGAAAAAACAACATATAGACATATATATTCGAATTAAGAATTTATTGTTTGACAAAAGGAATATATAGAAAGGGCTATGTTGATTTTCTTAATCCATATAACAAAAAAGTGTGGTTGCTCCTTATTGCCCCGTATACCTTTTTGGAAAATCAATAATTTTGTTATATGGGACCACTGCCTTCTCCCCTGGACCAATATTCTTCCTACTTGGATTTATAACCTGGAGGACATTGTACTCCTTCCGATAATGGACTACCCAGGTTGTATCAAATTACCTTTTCCTATAATTATTTCCATATAATTATCATTCACCACGTAAAAAACTATTTTCAATATTTCTGCTGAAAAGCAAAATAAGTGTCTATTCATAACTGAACATTTTGCTAACCGCATTTCATTTCCTCTGATGATATGAGCCTTTATTGAAAATCCATGGATTAAGGAAATCAACATAACCCCTTCTATATATTCCTTTTGTCAAACAATAAATTCTTAATTCAAATATGTGTCTATATGTTTTTGGGGTTTTTTTTTTTCAGAATTTAAATATAACCACTAAACTATATATATACACAGTCACCTTCCTAGGGAAGCAAATAACTTCATAATACTATAAAACAGTACACACATTCTTCAAACCAATAAAAGAAAACACACACGCACATCCTACCCTAAAGGAAAAGAAAAAACACAAGCAGAAAGAGAGAGTGAGAGAAACACAACACAGGAGTGACCACAGCCCAATAAAACAGTAATAAAAATTGAACACTCCAATGAATAGTAGACGTTTCCACCTCTTGGAAACATTATTTCAAATGAACTACGAAAATACTATTTTTACATCTCCAACACATTTTGAAAATAATTTCTGAAGAGGACGCTTCACAGAACGCCTGAAACGCGTTAAAAACGATTTTAATGATTTAAAAACATTATTACAATGATCTAACCATAATTCTCAATGAGAAACCAAGACACGGAATAATAAAATAATGTTAAAAAATACTCATTGTTGGTGACTACCCCCTTATTTAAATATATATAACATACATACAAATAAAATTCTTGTTTAGATAGCGCAAAAGTGCAATACTAGAGCTGTAAATGTTTATCTTAAAGATAGCAAGTTAATAGGAGTAGACAGGTATTTACTCGTTTTCAACTTTTTGAAAATGAGTAAATACTTGTGTGTTCACCCCTTTTAACTTACTATCTTTAAAGATATATGTTTGCTTATTTCCAAGGAAAATATTGTCTCTGATAAATTGTTTGGTTTCTGTATACTATTCACCGAAACATGTGTAAGACAAAATAAAATATTATAAAAAAAGAAATGTAAATGTATTTTTTTGGTTTAAGATTGTAAACTACCGATATATATGTTCTGAATGTGTTAAAGTATTTCCATTAAGCTAAATTAATTGTGCCAATGATTTTTTTTTTTAATCTTATGAATATATTTTATAATTATAAGTGTATGTATGTATGTGTGTGTATGTATGTATGTATATATATATATATATATATATATATATATATCTTTTTTTTCTTATAATTCCTTGTTTGAATTTTTGATCGATTAATGGATATAATTCAATTTTTATTTTCATAATCAATTTCTCTCTCACATATATGTTGGGATGGTTAATCTGGAATTGGAAAATTTGGAACTGTTGGGGAAATTCATATTGGAATTGAAAAACTGTCCACCCATTTTCTGATGCCAAAAACACTTTCAATTGCCTTTTTTTTATTTTTTATTTTTTTAAAGCAAAATATTCTTCTACTGGTAGTAATAATAAATATCTATTGATGTTGAATTACCAGTAAAACTAAAATTGATAGATCCTCCCTCACAAGTGTATTTTTATGTTTGCAAAAATAACTTTGTACATTTAACATGTTTTTACTGTAATTGTGAAAAAAAAATAACTTAAATATTTAGTAATTTATAAAGAATTGGAATCATCCCATCTCTAGTACATACAGGGTGGAACGATAAAATTGTTGCCCTAGAAAAAACTTGATTCCATTTCTGTTTGTTCCAAACCATCTACTAGTTGTGTACAAATTCCGAGAACGATAGGAGCCTTCTATCATGTCTGAATGTGACACAATATTTAACAAGCGAGATCAGAGATGCACTTATGCTCTCTACCGATCCAAGTTATGACAACAGGACCATTACCAGCACCCTCAAAATGCAAATCAGGATAGTTCAACGCTTGAGGACACAGCTCAACAAAATTTCTAGCCAGGATTATGGTCTTTGGCGTGGTTTCAAGTAAGTCACATCATACCTCCTTACATCTTCGAAGTTGGCTTAAAAGTCAACAATAATGTGCTGAAGAGTGTGGTGATCCTCTGTTGCAATCAGGTGGCTGCTGGCAGACCCTGGCTGTGGCAGCAAGACTCTGCGCTGACTAGCCACTAGTCCAAAGAAACCCAGCTTGGCTTCAGAAGGAGTGCTACAGCTTTGTACCATTTTCTAACTGCGCTCCCCCTCCTCTCCCAACCTGAACCTGTTAGGAGCCTTCTATCATGTCTGAATGTGACACAATGCTTAACAAGCGAGATCAGAGATGCACTACTGTAAACTTATGCTCTCTACCGATCCAAGTTATGACAACAGGACCATTGCCAGCACCCTCAAAATGCAAATCCAGATAGTTCAACACTTGAGGGCACAGCTCAAAAAAATTGTACCATTCTCTAACTGCGCTCCCCCTCCACTCCCAACTTGAACCCGCTAGACTACTTTGTTTGGTCATACATTGAGAACATCACCAACATGACCTCCCCACAACACCAAAGCCAGCCTGATCGCCGTCATCCACCGAGTATTTGCCGAGCTCCCACCAGCACTTGTGGAAAAGGTATGCTCCCAATTCTGAGCCCATATTGAGGTGTTAATTGTGGCTGAAGGCTTCTACACTCAATAGATGTGAGTTTACTAATCAAGTTACCTGAATTGATTTTTTTTTTCAATAAAAATTTTAAATAAAGCTGTAGTGTTGTTTCCTTTAAAGCAACACTTTTCTTATTCCACCCTGTGTATTGCACACACAGAAATAAATACAAACGTTTTAATAAGATTTTTTAAAAATGTTATCAAATGCTAATTGTTTTTTTCTCTTTCTCTCTAGCTCCGTAACAAGTTAAATGAACAACAAAACGTCAAAATGACGCATCAACGTGACATTTTATTAAAACGGAGGAATGAAGCGAATTTGATGGACAAGCGTATTGCAGAGTTGCAGCAACGTCTCAAGAAGCGTTTAGCTCAGCAAATCCAGAACAGCAAGCAAAATGAACAAAACAGAGCCAACAAACTGAATCATGTCCGCCAAGGTAGTAACATTGCTGCCGTTGAGCCTTATCATCATGCTCCCCGTCAAACCTCCTCTATCGATGAAACCTATTCAGACCAAAGTTTTACAAAGGACAGTCCTAAGTACCAATCGTTGCCAGGAAATGCTAAAATTCCTCCCAATGGAAGCAGTGTCCATGAGCAGGACAAAATAAATTCCCTACCACAGGGTAAATCTGAAATTGATACGGACTATAAAATTCCTCTGGTTGTTTCTGTTGATAAGTATTCTGGTTTTAATTCTGCCATGGATCCTTCACAAGCAACATTTAAATCGAAACAGGCCAACCAGGCACCGCCACCTTCAAATGGTGAGGCGGTATTTAAGTTTCCGTCCTCAACACAGAATCGGTCTGCTATGGGAATTGCCAACTTTGTGCCGAAGCCTTTTGGCAGTACCTACAGTACGTCTATGCTGTCTGGACGGGGACCTAATACTTATCCCTCACCTGCGATGCCTGAAGAGGTTCGTCAGGATGGTAGTGGCCAGAGTTCACCAGCTACAAGTGAAAATTCTAATAGTGTCATGTTACCTCATCAGCAACAACAGCAGCATCCAGCCAGTCCATCTATGCATCCGGTAAAAATATCAACTTCCCATGCTTCGAATGGTAGTGGTAGCTATGTATCTGTATCTAGCATTAATATGAAGCTAACATCTGAAAACGGACCAACGGCTACGGTCAAAAGTATAACTTCCCAACCACCTGATAGCATAGGACAAAAATCTGGTCAAAAACTTGTGAAGACTGGCAGTGTTGGACCTTTTCTTAATGCCTATAATAAGGCTCAAGTTCAAGTGCCTCCCTCTGATGTACTCGACCATCGGTCAAATATATCATTACCACAAAAAGAACATATTGAAAATAGTTTTGATCAGTTAGATCATGGTACTAAAAGCAGTACAGCTGGTACCGAAAAACATACCACATCTGGAGGTTTGACACAATCGCATCCGACAAATCCCACGTTATCAAAATCGCGTTACACATCAGGAAATGTTGAGAATCCATACATGAGTCGACTGGGCAGCGATACCCGGGATGTTTACCACCGACAAATAGCTGCTATCTACAATCCAGCTGAGCCTGTTAGCGGTGATTCACACCACGGCTCAATTCATGACGTTACTCACCAGCAGCAGCTACCAAAAGGTCATGAAAGGTCAACGGTGCAGGAAACCGAACGACCATCGGTGGTGACAGGCTTCCAACCCAAATCAAAGCATCTGACAACCCCACCAGGGGTTAATCCGCAGCACAGGGATATAGATAAAGGAAGTTTTAAAGTTCATACACCAAAGAACTTAAGACGAAGGCATTCGGACAGTGAAGAAGACCTCTCAAGGTTAATGAGACTCTCCGGTGATCAGTCGCGGTCAGTGTCTACTAGTTCAATTTCGCATGTTTCGCAGCATCCTGCTGATGCTAGTAGCTACTCCTTGCTTAATGGAAACCGACAACGGCAAAACAGTAGACCGCACCAATACTATGAGAATTCTGAATACAATCCTAATGGAGTGCCTTCTATTGATCCTTATAATAAGGATGGAAGGTATTCTAATTTGGGGTTTGTCGGAGAAGGACCTAAGAGATCTCCGACAACTAAATTACCAGGCAAATCCTTATTAAAGCATTTGGGCTCCAAGAACCATTCACGAAGAGTCACGTTTGATCCATTGGCGTTGTTACTTGATGCTTCCCTTGAGGGTGAACTTGGTTTGGTCATGAAGACTGCTCACGAGGTAAGTGAAGTTGTTTTTGCTTTCAATATATTTCTTCACAGTTCAAGATTTCCCAGTAGACAGTAAACTTACTTGATGAACCGACTGTAAGAGAGATACAAACAAGTGTGCTTAAAAGGAGGATTAGAATCTCAAAAAGAAGATCTCTTGATTGGAATGTACGAGATAGCGGATGAATTTCTGGCATCTGGTAGGATGTCCCATCCCCAGCTAGAACAAAAAAGAAAATTGAAATTTAACATCTGTAACAATAGAACTGAATAGTTAAGAGATTTGAAGGATCTGCACTGTCTTATTTGTTAAGTGGCTATTTGTAAAAGGGAAAATAAGTTATGGATTATCTGGTATCCGGTAGGATGGCCCATCTCCAGCTAGAACAGTAATTGGCATGTGTAGACCTTGACCTGTTTTAAAGTTAATTTTCAGTTTTTCTTTTCTTCCTCTTCAGGCGTGTGTGTGTGTGTGTGTGTGTAATATATATATATATACACACACACACGTGTGTGTGTTTTTTTTTCCTCTAAGAAAAAATGTCTTGTTCGTTTAATATTTTAATGATTCCTTAAAGGTCACAAAATCATACACATTTTCTAACAAGCAATTTTAAAAGATGCAGCAATATTATTCAGTTTTACTGATCTAAAAATTCACAATGTGGGTGCAGAATTTTTGACTGAGTAACTGGTCAGAACTCGCGGAACCGTCATGGCTCCCAAGATAGAACTCTGACTGTTTAGTGTCTGGTCACACAGAATGACCACAACTCCTCAGGCCACAACATATGGTCACACATTCTTGTCTCTAAAATTCAGAAACATCAAATTGGTACAGACTTAAATTAATATGAAAATGACTCAACACTCTTTACATTTCATAAACACATCATGTATTTTAAATTCTAAAAACTATGGTTTGTTGGAAAAAAGAACAAAAACATTCTTTGCACCAAAACTGGATTTTGTAAATTTGACCAATCAGGACTTGCCATTTTTTTTTTTTTTTGTAAATTTTACCAATCAGAATATTGCCATCAAAACCATACTATGCTCCCTAAAAAAAAGAAAATATCTTAAAATTTCAAACTAGTACTGTATCTATTGTTTATGTGGTTCTGGGATAGGTAATCTACTTGTGTATGTGTATCCTAATGATTTTTGGTGGGAATGAAATCCAGGCGCCTCTGTAGTTTAATTGCCAAAATATTTTCATAACTTAACTCGTGTATTGACCACTGTTAAAATAATGTAAATCTATAAACATTATAATGTGTCTCTCTCTCATATATATATATATATATATATATATATATATATATATATATAATGCTCCTCACCTTGAGTTGAGCATATTGAGAAGTGATACACGAATTACCATTAGCATATAAGCGACGCTCTTTGTGTAAATAAATCGAGCGGAGGTATTTCGGACGATGTCAAAACATTGTTAAATTCACTACTCGTTCAGCAACCGCCAATAGCGTAATGGTTAGGAGCCTTGACTGCCGTTCAGACTGTTGGGTTTCAATCCTGGCTTGAGGTAGTTGCCTGTTTAGTCGTACTGATGAGCTGTGAAACAGCGAAACAGTACTGTATGTGGATGCCTATATATATATAGTCTTCCACATACAGTACTATATATATATATATATATATAATCTCATAATTTAGGTATTTAAAATTTGTGATTTGAAAGAGTTAAATTTCAAATATAGATATGTTATTGTATGCAAGACAAAGAATATATAAAGAGTACAGTAAAATATATTTCCTTAACCCGTGAGTTTCCGGAAGAAAAATATTAGCAAATATTATAAACGGTTTGCACCTAATTTGCTAAAGGTAATAAACATAGAAAATTAAATTAAATGTATCAAAGTTTTTCAATCATTTTAGCTACATAGAATAAGGGAAATTGGATATTGATGCAGCAAAAAAGAATATTGAACTTCAAATCGAAAGTGCATGCTAAATCCTGTAATGGAAGTTCTTGTAATTCGGCAGGTAAAAAGATCCGACGCGTATTGTAATAAATCCAAGGAAGCTGGTAACAATCCAATATATACATATTTCCACGGTTTTTCTTTAATTTGATTGGATATCCGGCTAATCTTTGATTATATCAATCCGGTAATTTTTTTTCCATATATCAGTTTCAAAATTCAGTTCAAGTTTTCGATCAATAAAAACCAAAAGATATCCGTAGACAAGCAAATAAAATTAAATTGAAATGGAAATAATTAAATGAAAATAAAAATAATTAAATAAAAGAACTGCTTATCAAACCAAAGCAAAAATAGTCTTTAAAAATCAGATGCAATGTTTGTTATCAAGATTATATTTGTCAGCACAAGTGAAAATGTTATAAAGTTATATTATTAAATCGCAAGATTTAAATTCTATCTTCTAAAAATAAGGAAGTGGTAGGAGGATTTAACTTTAAGAGAGGAGGAGAAAGGAGGAAAAAGAAAAGAAAAAGAAAATAAAGGGAGCGTCTAACTTATTAATCTTCAATTCATCAACAAACTGTTTTGATGTATCACAGTTCTTCAGTGGCTAGACTGACACCTATTCCAAGCTAAGAATCAAATTCATAATTATCTAGTTGATAGGTCAGCAGGTAAACTGCTGACTATGGAATTTTTTAATTTTTTATACAAAGGAATCACCACTTACCAAGGTCAAGAGGCCACTTGAGGATAAGAGTTAAAGAGTGTACAGTGGTTAAAAGGATGATGTCCTCATAATCGTTAGTGTAAATTTGGTAAATTTGATTACTTAAGGGGAACAGCTCATCAAGAACTTGTTCATAAATGATATTGATAATGATTTTATATAATCATTGACTGTCACTCTTAAAGTGCTTTATTTTGTTTAGATACAAAGTGCTTTGCATTGTAATATATATGTGTATGTATAGAGAGAAAGAAAGAATGGTCTGAAGTCTGAACAAGAGAGCACAATGTGCTGGTGAATGTTTAGCTAACCCTTATACTACTTCTCGCTCTCTCTCTCTCTGTATATATATATATATATATATATATATATATATGGTGTCCACAAAGTCTGGCTACATTATGTAGCCAGACTTTGTTGGGCACCCTGTGTGTATATGTATGTATGTACATATATATATATATATATATATATATATATATATATATATATATATATATATATATATATAATGTTAAAATTTTGTTTTGAATTCCGTTTATAAGTGTTTATTAAAATGAAAAATAAAATTTACCAGCATGTATCGAATACTTATCTCCACTGTGTGTATATATATATATATATATATATATATATATATATATATATATAAGCTGAACGTCTGTGTGTGTCAGGTCATGAATAGGCTTCTATATGGTTGACTATTATAGAAAACTATTCACATATGATAGAAGATGTATCAAGACACAGGAATGGGTATGTTTGATCTGGCATAATGACGATTCATTAAAATTGTGGGATCTACGTACGCACATGGTTCACAAAGTATGGAAATAAAAAAAATTTAGAAATTTAAAAAAAAAAAAAACGTTTACAAGTGTTTTTGATATAGATGTACATAATAATACTTTGATAAGTATGTTTTAACTTAAATAGGGATGGTATAATAAAATTGTGGGGTCTGCATTCGCGCATGGCCTCCATAGAATGGAAATAGGCACAAACTTTAATAAAGACTTTTTATAACTATCTGCGTAAATATACTTTGATAATTATGTTTCAGTTTGAAGAAATATGGTATAATAAAATTATGGGGTGTTCATTCGCACCTGACCTCCATAGAATGGAAATATATCACAAAGTTTAACAAGGTTTTTTAATATAGATCCACAGAATATTGTGATAATTGTTTCAGTGTGAACAGGTATGGTATAATAAATTATGGGGTTTATCTATTTTATTTTTACTTTCATCATATTTTGCTTTGGTTTTGATACCCCCAAATTCGAAGCTATCTCTTTACAACCCTTCCTTTTCAAAACCTATCATACTTTCATAAATCAGAATCCATTTTCTGTAGGCTGTTTTTGAACTCAGTCAACGACGGGTACTTTTGCTAGGATATATATATATCAGTTAAAATTTTGTTTTGAATTCCGTTTTAGAAGTGTTTATTAAAATGAAAAATAAAATTTACCATGTATCGAATACTTATTATCCCCACTGTGTGTGTATATATATATATATATATATATATATATATATATGTCATCCACATACAGTACTGTTTCACTGTATTACAGCTCATCAGTGCGGCTAGACATGCAACTTTCTCTTAACAAATACCCCGGATATCTTAGCACTAAGTGAGACTAACCTACACTCCTCCATTCCCTCTAACCACTTTAACATGCCTGGATATCTCCCACTCTGCCGTAAGGACTCTGACAGACATATGCACGGACTTGGAGTTTACATTCGTAATACCCTTCCCTTGACTAGAGAAACAAACCTAGAAACAGATGATCAAGCCTTTATGTGCTTTAGACTAAACGTGCAACACAGTATTAGCTACTATTATTTTCTCTACCGCTCTCCCTCGACTCAGGACTGCTCCATAATAAACAAAGTATCTGACAGCATAGACACGGCACTGTCCCTCGACACTAGCGCACAAATACATGTGTTTGGTGACTTTAATGTCCACCACAAAAACTGGCTTGGATTCTCTACTCACACAGATGCAGCGGGCAGCACAACCCATAGCTTCGCTATATCTCACTCCCTATCACAAATTGTTACGTTTCCAACCCGTTTCCCTGACCAGGAAGAACAACGCGCATCACTTCTAGATCTGTTTTTGACCACAGTTCCCGATGACTGCATAGCGAAGGCCCACAGCCCACTCGGGAACGCTGATCATGCAGTGATAATGGTTGAAATCGCCCTAAACTCTAGTCCCAAAACTGAAGAGCCAGTGCTCAAAACAACGAGATATTATAATAAGGCTGACTGGGAAGCCATCAGGGAACTAATTAGAGATGCTCCATGGAAAAATATTTTCTCTCTCCCTGCTGAACAGTGTGCAAACGAGACCACTGACTGGTTCAAAACTGCAATCGAAGCGCATGTTCCCATGCGGAAATTTTATAGTAAGCCCCACTCTCCCCAATGGTTTACGTCGACTTGTGCAACTGCCATTACTCAAAAGCAGCATGCATACCGTAGGTTTAACCGACATAAGTCCAGTTCAAACAGACTGAAGTATATAGAAGCTAGAAATAACGTTAAGAAAGAAATAGCGACAGCTAAGAGAGAATTTACGGAAACCACTAAAAAGCGCATCGAAGCACAAAAACTAGGAACTCGAGACTTCTGGAAAATCTACAACAGTGTAGTAAATAATGGGCAATCAACAATTCCCCCACTAACCAACAATCACGAGGTTGTCTCCTCAGCAACCGACAAGACTAACATGCTTGCCAGTCGGTTTGCCTCAAACTCCACACTGGACCCTTCCAACCACCCCCTACCTGACTTTCCTATGCGGACAGACGCCACACTAGACGATCTGAAAACCACCCCTGCTCAGGTGCATGCTATCATAAAAAACCTTGACACCTCAAAAGCATGTGGACCCGATCTTATCCCAGCTGTGCTATTAAAAAAGTGCTCAGCCGAAGTAGCTCCAGTTCTCTCCAAACTCTACAACAAATGTCTTAATGAAGCTTGCTTTCCGGGCTGTTGGAAAACTGCTTCTGTTGTACCAGTATTCAAGAATTCTGGCGAAAGGACAGACCCATCAAATTATCGCCCCATTAGCCTCCTCCCACTTTTTGCCAAAATATTTGAGACCATAATTAACCATGCTCTAGTCCATCATCTTACAGATGCTAAACTACTGACTGACAAACAATATGGATTTAGACAAGCCCGTTCCACAGCAGATATCCTAACTGTGATCTCTGAACGTATATACCAATCACTGGACAAAGCGGGGGAAGGCAGAGCGGTAGCTCTAGATATATCTAAGGCTTTTGACAGGGTATGGCATGAGGGTCTCCTCAGGAAGATTAGATCTTACGGTATCACTGGTAGAATACTTAACATAATTAAATCCTTCTTAGATAAGAGAAAAATCCAGGTAGTCCTCGACGGTCGCACATCTAAACAATATGATATAAATGCGGGAGTGCCCCAGGGTTCTATCCTTGGACCTCTATTGTTCCTGATATTCATAAATGACCTCCCCGACAACATTGCCTCTGAGATGGGTATATATGCTGATGACACTACACTCTATGGCAGACACGACAGGAAGACGAATGAACACATTTCTAAAGAAATGGCAGAAACACTAGAGGAAGACCTCCAATCTGTAGTGGAATGGGGACAAAAGTGGTTGGTCGCGTTCAATGCTGCCAAGACTAAACTAGTTTCATTCAATAATTACAAGAAACCCTCTCTACCACCAATAGCAATGGCCAACGACCCTTTATCTGAGAGTCCATCTTTCAAACTCCTTGGCCTAACGTTCACAGGAGACATGAGTTGGAACAATTACATTGAAGGCATTGCCAGGGCCGCTGCAAGAAAGGTAGGCTCTCTCTACCGTGCTAGAAAACTACTAACACCCGAAAGTATCCTGTACCTCTATAAGGCCACCATTCGCCCATGTATGGAGTATTGCTGCCACATCTGGGCTGGTGCATCTGCTACTAGTCTCTCGCTCCTTGACAAGGTTCAAAAGAGAGTCGCAAATCTGATAGGCCCTGAACTGGCATCTAAGCTTCAGCCTCTGTCCCATCGACGAAATGTTGCATCCCTCTGCCTGTTCTACAAGTATTTTAGTGGTGAATGCTCTGATGAACTGCAATCACTTGTGCCCCCACGACGCGAGCACCCTCGACAAACCCGACAGGCTACTAGATCCCACCCCCACACTGTAGAGGTCCCTAGATGTAAAAGATCTTTTTACTCCAATAGTTTCTTCCCCAGAACCGCAAGACTCTGGAATTCCATTCCAGGTCCCTGCTTCCCCAACAGTACTGACGTGCAGAAGTTCAAATGTAATGTGAACCGACACCTTGCTGCCCAAATCCCTACATAGTACCCCAGTAGTTGTTGCCCCTGATAGTAGCCCCCTACACCAAAGTGGCAATTTGCCTTGTTTGGGGTGAAAATGTAATAAAAAAAAAAAAAAAAAAAAAAACCTGACCACCCAAATGACAGTCATGGTTTCTTACCATTACGCTCTTCAGCTGCTGCTGTGTGGATAGTGAATTAATGTTTTGACATCATCCTAATGCCTCTGCTCGATTTGTTTACACAAAGAGCGTCACTTAATATTTTAATGGTAATTTGTATATCACTTTCCAATATGCTCAACCCAAGATAGGGAGCATTATAGTCATCCACATACAGTACTGTTTCGCTGTATCACAGCTCATCAGTGCAGCTAGACAGGCAACTACCTTTAGCCAGGATCGAAACCCGATTGCCCAAATGACAGTCAAGACTTCATACTATTATGCTGTATACATTTTTATTATATTAAAATGTACTTAAAGTAGATGCTGTTAATTTTACAAGCAATTCGGTTCTTATTTTGATTATATAAAATTTGTTGAATTTTCAATGAATTAGACCACAAGGTCACAAGTACAGTGCACAGCTGTTGTATAAATGATGATTGTATTGCTGTAAACTAGTATCTATTTAAAGTTTTTTTTTGTGCTAAGAACAACTGTTCATGACACACTTTATAATCTAATTTGTCTCTCTTTTTAGGTGGCTAATGTGAGTGCTTCAAATGATGAAGGAATTACAGCCCTTCATAATGCCATTTGTGCCGGACATTATGATATTGTCAAATTCTTGGTTGAATTTGGCTGTGATGTCAATGCTCCAGACAGTGATGGCTGGTAAGTAATTAATGATTAACAAAAAAGACAACATACTCAACTTATTTGAAGTACGTAAAATTAAAAAACAAAACAAAAAACAAGTAGAATGCTTATTCAGAATGGAAACATTTTATCAATTTTTGATGAGCATCATTGACTAATTTTTTTTTTTAATTTATATATTGATCTAATTAAAAATTAAGGTTATGTTATTAATTATTTGAATTGTTCCTGGGGCTTTTTTTTTTTATGGTTCCATGCAAAGGATATGGCTCAAGGTGAAAACCTGATCATACCAAGAGACACTCTGGTTAAGTACATAAATAGCCATAAACGAACTCGTCAACATCGCCAGATAAGGGTGTCAGGCAATCAACCAACACTTACTGTAAAAGGAGGAGGTAGTGCCTAAGAGTGCGTTCTGCCTGAGCCGGACTATCTCATTTCAATAAAAAATTTAGTCAAAAACATAACTTCTTTCTTTCTGAAAGCCATCTCATCTGATAAGGGGAATAACTCTGGAAAGAAATCTATTTTCTCCCTTTGTATTTCTGTTTTTTATATATATATATGTATTAGTTTTTTGCAAACCAAACAGAATTTCCATGAACAGTTTCTTTCCAAGGAATTCTCATCTGCTGAACACAATATCATAGAGTTGCGTTCTAGTTGATTACAACATTGTCGTTTTCGAGTCCAATACTATAAATATCAAAATTTGCCAATTTCACCATCGTCTCTAATCCTCTCATAATATTGAAAATCTCATTAGCTTGAGCTGCCTTTGAACTTCATAAGTAATTATTTGTTAGTATTTCTACTTATATATAAATGGCACTTTGTGTGTGTGTGTGTGTGTGTGTGTGAAAGAGTTTATTTCGTATAGACTCTAAAACGGCTGGGCTGATTTTAATTTCACACAAATGCATTTTGTGTCTGGGAGTGTTCTTACATAGACTTTGTAATGGAATACCCCTGACAAGTATCAAAAATTGATCATAAAAATTTGACCAAAGTTAAGTCTTATACAGCCTAACATCACAAGTGCATTTGAGAAGTTTTGTTACCACACAAGCCAAAAGGCTCAACATATAAAATCAACAGTAAGTTCTTTGGTGACATAGGAGTGCATTCAAAATGAATGTTCCAGTTTGAGCAGAATTGAACCATGATAACTTTTTCATTTTAAGTGAAGCCATTATATAAAAAATAATTTTATAAAGTCAACAGTCAGTTCTCTACAGTGCAATTTATTGTGGACTGTCACTGTGGGGCAGCATGTGAAGCTTCCTCTTGGTGCACCATGGTGGATCTCTGAGTAAAGTGGGCAATCGATTTGATTAAAAAAAAAAAGGAGTGATTTCACTGATTTTGATGACAAAGTATTGAAAGTCTAGAATATTTGTTGATCTATATATTATTTAATTGGAAGTCATTGTTGAGATGTGGATCAACAAAATTTATTTATTGCGGACTATTATTCTCATCTTTCTTAGTTGTTGTTTCATGACGTTTCAGCCAACTATCCCTCTGGCCTTCATCAGATGATAACCGCAACGAGATAGTAACTTTGAATCTCCTAACTGCATCCTCAGCAATTACTGCCATCCATAGTTGTTGTTGTCTCACCACGTTTTTGACCAAGTAAGCCTTTGGCCGGCTTTGTCTGAAGATAGCAGTTTCAATCCTATCCAAAGCCGGCCAGAGGCTTACTTGGCCAAAAACGTGGTGAGACGGCAACAACTATGGATGGCAGTAATTGCTGCGAATGCAGTTAGATTCAGAGTTTTTATCCTGTTATGAAACAACAACTAAGAAAGATGAGGATAATAGTCCGCAATAAATAAATTGATTTGCTGATCTTTATTCGGTACATTTGCCGTTTAGTTGTACAAATAGCCTCGCAAGCTATTATCACAAAAAGGGACATGTTGGGTCGGCACTGGTATATAACACTTAAACGTTTGTTTATATTTACGTGATTATTGAAAATGTAATCCTATAATTAAAATTTAATTTAAATTAACAAAAAAAAAAAAAATGGAAGGTGAAGTTTTAAACTTCATCTTACAATATTTTCTTTTTTATTTGTTAAACAACATATTATTGTTATTGTTCAATATTTAAAATTTTAAATTATATAATAAAAATTTTAAATTATATAATAAAAATTTTAAATTATATAATAAAATTTTAAATTATAAAATAAAATACATTTAACCATTTTAAGACTATCTTTCATTATTTCTTTTTTTTTTTATTTGTTGAATGTGGTTTATATTAAACGCTATAACCAGTGTCAACCCAACGTGTCCCTTTTTGTGATAATAGGCTTCAAGGCTATTTGTATAACTAAACGGCAAATATGCCCTCTATTCAATCTTAGACAACGTTGGGTGTACCTACTACTAGTAAAAAAAAAAAAAAAATGAGAAAAAAAATATCATTTTTGAGCTACGATTTACAATTTTTGAAAAGTTCAGTAATATTAGCATGTCTCATGATAAGTAAGAAACAGCCATAAAAATGGCATGTATATAAATTTGTGAATGACAAAAACAAACTTTGATTAGCATTGATGTAATTCCAAGACTGATTTTTGTGGTTAAAATTACATATGCCTCAGTACTATATGTATACACACTGCAGTCCAAACTCACAACTCTAAAAAAAAAAAAAAAAAAAAACCCTCTTCTCTGAAAACATTTTTATCCAAATTAAATTCGTCCCATCTTATTTGCATATGAAGGATGAGATTTTACATTACATTGCGAGACCTGTCAGCATATAATTAGTGTGGCCGCTATTTTTTTTATTTTTTGCCCATAACTAAACCTTTAGTTCCAAGTTAATCCTTTCTGCAGACTTATTACTGGGTGGAACGATAAAATTGTCTTCCTAGAAAAGACAACATGATTCCATTTCCGTTTGATGAAAACTGGTTTTCTTTTTCTTTTTTTGTTGCAGACCATCGTTGGCCAGTTGTGTACAAATCCCAAGAGCGGTAGGAGCCTTCTGTTATGTCTGAAAGTAACACAATGCTCAATGAATGATATCTGAGAGGCACCACTGTACAACTCATGTTCTTTACCGATTCAAGTTATGACAACGGGACCATTGCCAGCACTTTCAAAATGCATGACTGGATTGCCATGAATAACAGAGACATGCTCAGTGATGAAAACAAAGTTTCTGTCCATGATTATGACCTTTGGTGTGGTTTCAAGTGACAGCCACACCATGCCACCTCACATCTTTGAAGTCGGCTTGAAACACCAAAGTGTAGCTGGAGATGCTGAAGAATGGTTAGCCTATGGTGCAATCAGGTGGCTGCTGGCAGACCCTGGATGTGGCAGCAGGACTCAGTGCTCACCCACAAGTTCAAAATGACCCAGCCTTAGCTTCAGAAGGAGTTCTACAACTTTGTATCCTTCTCCCACTAACCCCCCACCACCACCACCATCTCCCCCGACCTGAACCTGGTGGACTACTTCTTTTGGTCATACATCGAGAACATCACCAACATGACCTCCCCCCCCCCCCCAGCTGGTGAGTATTCACCAAGCTCCTGCCGACGCTTGTGGAAAAGGCATACTCCCGGTTCCGGACCCTTATTGAAGTGATGATTGAGGCTGGAGGTGGCTACATTGAATAGATTTCAACTCTCCTACACAATCAAGTTACCTGAATTGATTTTTTTTTCAATAAAAGTTTTAAAATAAAGCTGTAGTGGTGTTTCTTTAGGGCGACACTTTTATCGTTCCCTCCTGTACTTACTAGAAATGGCGACTAGACATTTTATCATGGAGACGAACAAGCAAGAGGGAGATACGGGAAGATATTTCAAAGATAGAGGCTCATCGTTGTTTCCATCGTCATGAAATAAAAATAATCAAATTCTCATTTCTTTTTTTCTCTTTCATCTCGCGTGAACTTCAATCGATAATTAACACGTTTCTTCATCTACAGGACACCCTTGCATTGTGCTGCATCCTGTAACAACCTTCCAATGGTGCAGTTATTGGTCAACCATGGCGCTTGCATCTTTGCAACAACCATAAGTGACCATGAGACGGCTGCAGAGAAATGTGAAGAAGACGAAGATGGATACGATGGATGCTCTGAATATTTATACAGTAAGTAAAACAAACTATTACAATGCTTAACATTTGAATAATAACAATCAATGTCTTTCTACATGCTCAAATACTAAGCAACATTTAGCCTGGTCAGTATTAAATGGGTGACTATTTGGAATGACCAGATACTGTATGTCACAATCTCTTCAGATTAATCAGCAAAGAAAACATATCTGAAAAACATGTACTGTTGCAGAATAAAATGACCCAATCATGGTTGATATGCCGTAAAAGCCAACGACAACCACTTGATTTAATTTATATTTTCTATTCTCGGTACCCATCAGTTTTTCTCTTAGCCGGACATCTATCACCTGCAATGTCTGCCATTTTCATGCACAACTGAAACATGCAGCCCAGTGCATGCTTACTCGATTGCAAAATAAAATGGCCGAATAGCATACTGTAAAACCCGAAACTTACTGTAGCAGACGGATTTGCAACAAACATAAGCAGGAGCAAATTCTCCTGACTGGAGATTTTTAAATATACTTCCTTCCTAGCTTGTCCAATCAGAAACCAGCTCTGTCATATGACCAAGTTTATAAAATGTTAAACCGGCAGCACTCTTTCTCTCTTCTTAGATTTTAGATGGATAACAACTCCATGTAGAACAGACTTGTTTCCCCAACTTCTATCTTGGGACACAAGAACTTACATAGCTTACGAGCTTGGGGTTCGACTATGAAAGTCATGTTGGCTTGTTTATATTCTATCTCCACATACGGTATACACAGAAACATGCTCATCCTACATCGCTGTCTCTAATCTTTCGTGATGCATGCTTCTACTAATAACTTTATGGCCTCTAGTTTTATATAAGGATTAGGGGTAGGAAGAGCACCATAGAGGTCACAACAAAGAATACATGAAATGAACAACGCTGGAAGTATGTAGATTCAAATATTAGAAGGTTGAGAATATTAGACAAATATTGAAGGTTGAGAACCGATTTTATTTACTACTAACAGTTTGTATTAGAAGAGGCAAAGTGTTCGTATGATGGAATGTGATTTAACGAAGAATGGATTGTCCGATGGAGATATTTGACAGTTTGTATTACGGTGAAATGTTCGTAGAATGTTTGCAGGTATGTACGATTTAACAAGGAATGAATGTTCGTAAAACGTTTGTAGGTTTGTATGAATTAACAAGGAATGAAGGTTCGTAAAATGTTTGTAGGTATGTATGAATTGACAAGGAATGAATGTTTGTAAAACGTTTGTAGGTATGTATGAATTAACAAGGAATGAATGTTCGTAAAATGTTTGTAGGTATGTATGAATTGACAAGGAATGAATGTTCGTAAACGTAACTTATCTTTTGGATGATTGATGTGGTAGGGGTAGGCCGGTCATTCTGCTGTCGGTGATGCATGTCCTGGCTTGTAACTGGAAAGCGGGTGACTCATTTCATCAGCAGCTAGCAGCCCAGTGCCTTTGTCTTCTTTTTCATCCTCTCTCCTGTGGTTCCCTAAAATCCCTCGTTTTATAGTGGCAAACCGGCTCCCAGTGACTGTGATATTTGAGGTGTTTATTTTAGGTGTGGAGCTCTGCCATTGGTCGATAACTATTTTGTGGTTATCTTATTTTTTTCTTCCCCAGTGGAAGCGATGTGTGGAGCCAAAAGACTATTTTTCATTTTGTCTCTCATGGTGGATACGTTAACATCCGGTTCGCTGCTAATTCTCATCATGTTCCCACACAACTTTTAGAAGACAAATGGCTACAAACCATAACTTCAACACGTGTCCACTGAACACTTCTCTTTCAATATATAATCAATATACATGTATAATCGAATAATCATCAATATCTCTACAATTGAAGTTCTCAGAAATCAAGGAGCCATCTTCCTGAGGCTGACACTTGATCTCTATATGAGATGTATAGATATTTGAATATTAAAGAAGTTGAGAACCTGATTGTCCTCTCCCCAATTGACCATTTAAATGTATTATAGTATATCTTTCTTGTGGTCTCTTGGTCTTACTGGATTCCAGAATAAGAACTCATCTAATCTCGTGGAGTATCCAGCTTCTTGCTGCTACTTCAAGTACCATCACTTGGAGGTGTACCATACCTCGTAAAAGTCAGTGTGTGTGAGCCATAACAAAGAGATCTTGTTTTGGATGTGAATATTATGTAATTTTGAATATTCAGTATGGGTTTAATCGTAGGAAAAAGTATCCTTATATCAATTCGTGCTGACAAACTCCTGTACAGAGACACTTTAGACACTTGAGGATATTGTTGAGTAGGCATTAAAGTTCTCTCCAGTATACATGCAATATACATATACATGCATATGTATATGGAAATGAAAAGAACAAAAAGGATCATTAAACTCCAAATGGTTTTGTCTTATTTACAACTGCTGCTACAGTAGAACAATGAAAAATAGACAACAAACAACTACTACATGTCATTTACACAACAAAACGTCAATTGTTTATATGTTAAACCAGTATTCAGGAAATCTGCAAAGATTGAGGATTTAGTTCACTACTACGGTAGACATGCAATACACTTTTTTTTCTTTTTTGTTTAATTTTCTTCCTTTTGAAGATGTTAACGTTGGGTATGGGGCAGCCAAACCAGCTGCCAACATTACCTTACTTTTTATTGAAACTGTAAAATGTTTTTGACTCCTAATGGGGGTATGAGACGAATGGATTTGCCAATCATTTTTATATCCAACGGCTAGGCTAAACGACCAATGAAAACGTTTCAAAATTATAAAAATTGTCGAATTTTGGATTCAATCAGTTTGCCGTTTACTATGTCACGGACCACATTTAATTCTTGGCCGCCATTTTGGTTACTGATCTGAACTACGTCGTCATCTTTGTTCAACACAATGTCTCAAAACTTAACAGAGAGCTCACTTTAGTATCTTCACTATTCCCTTAAGTGTAATTGTCTGGATCTCTTTTGCACTTGGTTCACCAGGAATATTAGTTAGGTAGGACTTCAGGTTCTTCTTCATAAGCTCTGTGACACCTTTAATAACTGGTATGATTGATATCTCCCTAAGATTCCATACATATGTATATGCACATGCATATTAAAATGAAACAAATCAAAAAGGGATCATTAGACCCCAAATCGTTTTGTCTTATTTACAATTGCGGCAATTAATCTACAGTAGAACAATGAAAAATGGACAACAAACGACTACTACATGTCATTTACACAACAAAACGTCAATTGTTTATATGCTGAACTAGTATTCAGGAAATCTGCAAAGATTATGGAATTAGTTCACTACAACAGCACACATCACAGAAAAATCTAGCACACAGGATGATCTGAAAATTTTATTCTCCCTAAGAATTGATCCTAGTTTTGCTCTCTGCTTATTTTTTTTTTTTATTGCTCCAATATAATCCAAGCATGTTGTGTTTTTGTGTTTTTCTCCAGGTGTTCAAGAGAAGCTCGGAATTATCAACAATGGAATTGTCTACACTATTTTTGATTATGAAGCAGAGAATAGTGATGAGATTAGTTTTAAAATAGGAAACCAATTAACAATTTTAAGGAAAGGAGACGACAATGAAAAGGAATGGTGGTGGGCCCGTCATCAAGATCAAGAAGGATACGTCGCCAGGAATTTACTTGGGGTAAGTTATCGTCCGCCATGAAAGTAAACATGATAATTGTATAATTTATTTCTGCTTCAGCTTGTTCAATTCAGATGTTTAATAATCAATTCACTGTTCAGATATCTTGTAATATATCCTCCTATGCTAATGGTGACAGTTGCAGGATTGAGGAACTCTCTTTCTACAGATTGTTTTATTCCTACTTATAGAAAAAAACAAAGGTCAAAAGTCACTTCTGTTAATCATCTTTCAGTCTTTATACCTTTTCAAGTGGCTTCATGCCTTGTCTGGATCGGAAAAGTCTTTTGTGAGTTGTTGCATCTGATAACATCACAAGTTGTCTCTGTCTCTGCATCTGGGTTAAGTTGTGTAGCAGTTGTCAGGAGCATCATCTTCTATGGCAGTGGATGCTGAGTTCTCAGCTAGTGCTCTTTTGCCTTGACTGCACTACAATGAGAGATCCATGATCGGATACATCTGCAATGTGTAATCTGACCCAACTCAACATGTGATGTTAGAGGGCTTCCTGAAAACACTACATTTACCCAGTATAGAAGTTGTTCTAAAAACGAATCAATTACGTTGTTTATGATCATGCAAAGTATTCATCCTCCCCGATAAACTGTGGCAGAATCACAGGAAGCTTGACTGGCCAAGTAAAATTTGTTAGCAAGTGATTAGATAAGATTGAACAGTTTAGCATTTGGAGGCAGTTGGTCTACTGAACCATGAGAACACAAGAGAAACCATCTGACCCCTGAACAATAGAAAAGTAGTGTTAAATAAACAACTCAAGCATTCAAGGTCCCCCTCCATGAAAAAAAAATTAACTTTTACTATGACTAATTTTTGTGGAAAATTTCAAAAAATTTTAGGTGTGGTTATTGAAGAAAGTGCAAACAAATGAGTGGATGAACTATTTGGAGGCAATTTTACACTTATAATGCCCCCTAGGGAGGCAACCAGAGTTATCGTTCACCATGAATATTGTTTGTGCAAAATTAAAAAAAAAATCCGAGGTGTGGTTACTGAGAAAAGTGCAAACAGATGAACAAGAGTTAATTATCGGGTCCAATCCCTCCTTTGTTAGGAGACCAACAAACGTTAATTCACATTTAGAATCCTAAGAAAAACAAAACACATTCTGAATAAAGACAAAATAATCTCAGTTGAACAGGAAGAACATCGCTTTTTCAATCAGGATTCCTGAATCTTGGAACAGATTTAATAAATACACCAAAGATGCAGCAACTGAAGATGAATCTGAACAGATGCTGGGCCACTGTATCCTCTCCTGTGTAAATATCCTCAAATAAGTATATATATATATATATATATATACAGGGTGGGCCAAAATAAGGGTCCTATCTTTAAATTTGAATAACTTCCACAAAATAAAAGTTAAACTCACTAAACTTTATGTGTGTGTAGACTGACCCTTCCGAGATTTTTTTGAAATAAACAAAACAAATTTTGGCTGAAAAACACTTCTTAAAACTTACATGAATTTATGAATTTTTAAAAATAGGACCCTTATTTTGGCCCACCCTCTTTTGATGTATGGAACCAAAATATCTTCAAATTAATCTATAAATCGATCATCTACAAGAAATGCACGATTTCGGCATAAAATAACCCCGACAATGGTAGACATGTCATAAAATCCAACCAATGAAAGAAAGAAAGTAAATGTGGGCATGAAATAAATCAAAGATTAAAAGGGAAATAACTCTTTCCCCTTGATTTAATCTCTTACTTTGAAATTATTTAGAAGGTAGAGTTATATCCCTTGAACAAATTACAAATAGACTTCTTGGATTAACATGTGCCTCCAAGTAAGATGTTTTAGACTAAATAATTCTTTTTTACTAGTAAATAGAGGATAAATATTAACTGTTGATTTATACAGACGAGTTGTATTTTATTTGAAACGTGTTTAGTTCATATCTCAATCATATAAATCAGGGGCCTCCAGATGTTTCGAACAGGGGTGGAGTGGGGGGTCATATTACTAACTTCTTACAGCTATACAGGCCAAAAAAAATAAAAAAAATAAAATAAAAATGAAATGGCGTGTTTCATTGTTTTGTTCATTAGCTTTGTTTTTTTTTAGTGGAACTCGTTCTCCAAAAATGCATTCTTGTTGAACAAAAAGAAAGCCACCACACTATTTGCACACATTTCTGGTGGTTGATTTTAGGATTTTTTTTTCTCTTTTGCTCGAATGAATACATTTGACAAATTTATCTACTCTCACCAAAAATGTGAGAAAGTTAGCTCACCATATTGAAAAAATAGGACAAAGTGCTGATATTTAACCATTTATTTATATTTATATATATATACACACACTGGTCTACCCATTGGGGTCCTGGATATGACCTTAAACTATATCCGATGGTGAGGCTCCAGCTTGCGGGCTTTGGGGAGTGTGGAGCTACCCTTTAATTGCCATTGCTCCCAGGTCCGCTCTGACCCAGAGTGATAGTACCTGTTAGGGTCCCAAGTATGGGTTGAATAGAAACCGATTTGAAAACAACAAATATATTTTATTAAAAACTTTTTCTTCCGAATCCTTGGATTCGGCATTAAATAGCCTGAAAAGGGTTGATATGCCGTAAAACAAAAACAACCAACAACTACCAATTGGTTCTTAAAGGGTAAAATAAAAAATGTTCAAAATAAAGTGATTTTGAGATTATATTGTCTTTTATTGTCTTGAGAAAAGATTTTTGTATTTTTTTAAGTGATGAGTAGGACAACAGCGTTGTTTTGAGTCTCGAGTGTGTATCCATTGATATCTTATATGCTTTTATATAGACCGATGGGGGTTTCACTTGATTAACTGTGTCTAACTATGTCAGATATATACTCGAGAGTTAAAAGAATGAAAAGAATATTCTGTTGTCATAGCCCTAGTAATGAGTGAAAAAATAAAACCTAGGAGGCCTCCATAGCACTAGAGCAAGCACCAATTAAAATTAAGGAAGACCTACTAAAAGCACTACTAAAACCAAGTTTCTACCCCACCTCCTTGAAGAGAAAATATTGTTTAAGGCCTGAAAAAATATAAATCGTCAGAATCCACAGGAATGCTACTAAAATTAGTAAATATGTTTATAAATATGACTATAGTTATATATTGTATATTTATATTTAAATCATTTTTTTTTTTATTTACTCAATGGAGTTAAATTACATTTATTTGTAAGGAAAACACGTTAAAAGTTAAAACAAAAAAATATTATTGACCTTTGTGTATACTTTGAATAGCAGTAGTGGCTTTTACTATTGGACTTAAGATAGGGCGGCCATAAAATAGGTAAGCAGACAAATTTTTTAAAACCAGAAGTCAGAAACCAGATAGACGGTTTAAATGCCCAAGCAAGCAAGCTGATCTGAGTTTTATAATTATATAAATATGTTTTTAGCGGACATACAAACACACACACATATATTAGAAGATTTCTGCTATTTCAAATAATCCAACTATTCTTTCTGATTACTATATTACTTGTTTTTTTTTTGTTTTTATTTATTTTTAAAAGTAATTAACCAAATACCGAATATTAAATTTTTTTTTTTTCTTTTTTATTTTCAGCTCCAACCAAGAGTTTCTCCTGAACATAGTCGCTGGTTGAACAGCTAATTATTTTCGGCATGATTTTCTTTTTTTCAAATGGACTATGACTTGAAAGCAAGGAAGGATCTAATCAGAAGGATCATCATTGGTGTATTATTTCCATTGTGTGTAGCTGATCATTTTGTTGTGTGATGTCATCAGTCATGAAAGATTCATTATCATTTTTTTTCTCTTTTTTTTGCTTCTGATCCTATCATCATTATCTTCTCCTTGCAATAGATATGGTCACTCTCCCCTTAGCAGGGATCCCTCTGTTCTCCGAAGTTTACAACGCACATTTTTCCACCAGATGCTGCAACACTCACACAAATAGCAGAAAAAAAATAAATAAAAATAAATATACACACAGACAACATTCTGTTGGTATATGAGAAAGTTATTACTTCTGTAGAAACTAAACTATAGAGAAAGGAAAATGATAGATATAAAAGATGAAATGTTTTCAGAAATACAATTTTCTTCAAACACAAGAACAAAAACCAAAATGTGTAAAGATAGATGTCCAGAGCAATGTATATGCGTGACTTTCAGACATATTCAAACTTGAAGACATTTAACAAACAATCTGATGACAAATGTTGAATTAAGAGGGATAAATACGTTTTTTGAATCATTCCAAAATACTTTGGAGAAAACTGCAAAAAAGAACAATGTTTGTCTTTAAAAGATGTTGTCAGAGAAGCAGAAACTTTCGAAAATTATTTCAATATGAAAATAAAAGCAAAGAATAAAAATATATTAAATTGTTTACAATAGTCTTTTATTCTTTTATTTCTGTCTGTGATAAAAAAAAAAATCATTGTTTTAATGTGTTTAATGAGTTCACCATTTGACATAAGAACTGTCGGCTGTGTGTCAGCCATTAGCTTAATTGTGGGTGTGTGTGTGTTTCCTATAGACTCAAAAACAGCTGAACCGATTTTTATAAAATTTCACACAGAGGTAATTCATGTGCCTGGCAGTGTTCGTAGATATGTTTTGTATCCCAATGTCTTTGATAATCGATAATCGCTACTCGAAAAAATCCGATGAAAGAAGGAAGAGGCGGTTTTGATTTCAGTTAACACCTTAACATCACAAATGTATTTTAAAAAAATTTATTACCACACAAGCTGAAAGAGCATATATATATATGGAACAACAGTAGGTTCTTTGATATGACAGGGGCACATTTGAAATAAATGTTTCTGTTTAAAGCCAAATTGAACCATTACACTTAACTTTTGTATTTTGACCTTAAATTCAAGCCATTCAAGCAGTGAACTAAGTCACTAGAGCAGGCAATCAATCAATTTGATTACAAAATAGGTAATTTCACAGATTTTGATGACAATAGAAATAAGAAATATTAGTTGGTCATCATTCAATCCAGGGCAACATCTGGTCTCCCTGCTAGTGTGTATGTGTGTGTGTGTATATATATATATATATATATATATATATATATATATATATATAGGTCTTATTATAAGAAGTAGGCTATTATAACTGTCTTTCATTGATTTGTTTTATTTTATTTCCAATCTGTTAATATACATTAAAGCTTACATATCAAATTGAGATTGCTTTAATATGAAATGGACATTGCAATCACTAAAATTAAATTCCTAAACTTTCTCTTCAACTCTGCAACACCCGCTATCTGCTTTACACAAACCAACATCAATATCATGCAGCTAAATGTCCTTCATCAACCAAACATTACCTTTCCTAGCAAATTAATGCCTCAATTGGCTATGAAACAAGTGCCACCTATGGCGACAAAACGCCTATTCCAAACTACCAAATATTGAAGGGAAGATAACTCACAAAGAAAATAATTAACAGTCCAACTTTAAGGGAATTTTGTACTTCCAAACCTTGATTTCTCTTCTACGTGATCTATTTCTCAACAACTGTTCTTTTTTATTTTGATATATAAATATAGTTTTAGCTCATCAACATTTTTAAACTAATTTTAATTTTAACAAAACTAGTTCAAATATTTTTATTGGTACATTTTTGATTGCGTTTTATATAGCGATAAAAAGCTTTAAACAAAACTATTTTAAATAAGACATTAAAATAATAGCTATTCCTTAACAGCGAATTTTCAATGATTTAAAGTTTATATTATTATTCATCGGACTACTGTTCTCACAACGTTTCGGTCGATATAACCTCCAACTTTCTTCAGCTGTATCTTGTCGAACTCGGGAATTTGGACGGAATTTCGAGCGGAACCTTTTATTTACTTGACCTTTTCCTGGAAGTTGAAGGTTCAATCCTCAGTTTAGGCGACCGAAAAATACATTTGCGAATTACTTGGGACCTTTATCCAGTCATGGCTGATGAAACAAGAGCACGCTACCACCGTGAAGTAAATAAAGGGTTCCGCTCGAATTTCCGTCCAAATTCTCAAGTTTGACAGAAATATTCCCGAGTTTGACAAGATACACCTGAAGAAGGTCGGAGGTTATATCGACCGAAACGTAGTGAAAATCATACTCAAGATGAGAACAGCAGTCTGATGAATAAGAATACAAATAACCAATCCTCATCTAAAAAATTCAGAAACATGATTTAAAGTTTTCAAAAATTTAATAAAAATTAGTGAATAGCTGATAATTATGTATATATAAATTTTTAAAGCAGTATTACATTAAGAACATTTTGGAGTTAAAATCAATTTAGTATTAAATACTGAGAGGGATAAGAGAGATTAAAAAAAAAAAAATTATTTTGAGCGAGACAAAAAAATAATGGCTCTATGAGTAATACATAAGGGAACAGTATTATACTTCTATTATAATAAGAAAGCAATAGCAAAACAATAGTCAACAATAGCTAGCATACATTGTTGAGACTATTGCATTATGTGTAAAAAGTATAAATCCATATGCTTCTTTTTCAATAATCAAGCAAGTAGTATGGTAAACCATTTATTCTGAAGTCTTGTTTAGAACAAGGAAAAATCTGCAATAATACCAGAAAGCTAACCTGCATCAATAGATTATATAGCAGATGCCAAGAGAGATTCGGTTAAAGTGAGTCGCGATAGCAATCTATTTTGTAACTATTTCCTAGTATGGAAAGTTGCTGAACTTATTTTGGGCATGTGCGAACCAATCAGGTGACTTGATATTCTAATACTTGGCCACATTTTTGCTAACAGCAATAAGATCAGAAATCTTCAATTTTCAACAAAGACACACCGCCTTTCTTTTTTGCATGCTATTTATCGTCAGGTGGGAGTCTGGAAGTACAATAGCTTAACAATGTCATCCACATGGTGCACAGAAGTTGCTGTCATGTCATCTCGTGTACTGTAAGAAATTAATCTCTTCCTCCATTTCAGAAAAGAATGTTTGGCATTCAGTATATTTGCGTATATAGCACTAACTTTTTTACATTTGTTAATACATATATATATTTACTTATTTATACAGATGTTTTTCTTTTTGTTAAGTTTTCTTTCTTTTCTATTAATCATAGGATGGATCTTGTAATTCCTATAAAATTGTGATCCCATTTTTTTGTCTACAAAATAGGTCATAAAATAATACTACAACTATTCTTTACAACTTCATCTTCGGCTGCAACCCAACTATTAAAATAAATCTACCAATAATTTCCACCTCTCACACAAATTCCTGAAGATGTGTTAATGAGTACATGAAAAGTTAAGTTAAAAAATGTTAAAAAAAACCTCAAAAAAACGTGGACAATTTGGGCAGAAAAAATGCTTGGACCATATCCATACCATCGATCTATTTACAAAAAAAAAGATATGAAAAATTGGAAAAAAAAAAAAAATAGAAGCTTCCTGTTGTCTTTAACACTTTAACAATGTCCTTCCTGTTGTCTTTAACACTTTAACAATGTCTTTTTAAATATATATATATATATATATATATATATATGTCTCTCTCTCTCTCGGGCAGTCTGTCGATTTCGATGATGACACAGAGGTCGGTTAGTGTCTGTGTCGGAGCTCTGAAACCCCGGCCGCAGATGTGACACCTGGTGGGAAGAAATCCTGGTAGTGGCATCCGTAGTCGCACTCTTTTTGCTTCCCAAGCAGTAATGCTTGGATCTCTAATGGCATCGGCTGCACCTGATACCACACTTCTCCAAACTATCCGATCTTCAGCTTTTCTTCTCCAGTCGTTGAGTTGGTTTATGTTTTTCAAATGTCTCTTGAACACGTTTTTATAGCACAGTTTCGATGTGGTCGTGTACCTTCTTTGAGCTCACCAAAGAAAACTGCTTTTGATAGTCTGTTGTCTGACATGCGCGTGTCATGTTCTGTCCATCTCAGTTGGTTTGTTACGATTATTTCTTCAGCACTGGGCATTTTAGCCTTTTCTAGTAATTCAAAATTCGATACATGGTCTTTCCAAGAGATACCCATTAGATGACGGAGGTGCCTTTGTTGTATCAGGTTTAATCTCTTGAAGTGGCATCTGTAGAGTCCAGGTTTCTGAGCTGTAGAGGAGTGATGGTAGGAAAATAGCTCTGTACACTTTCATCTTGGTCTTTCTGATTCCTCTCTGATTCCAAAGATGGTTTCCAAATTTTCATGAGGCTGATGAAGCCACTTGGATCCGTTTTGACAGTTCTTCATCGATTTTTCCAGTGTTTGTAATGGTATTGCCCAGGTAGATGAACTGTTCAACTTCCGCCAATGGGGTACCATTCAGGAGTACTTCTCTGGGGGTTAAGCTTTGTGTCACCGGTGTCTTGAATGAAAACTTCAGTCTTCTTGATGTTGTTAGTCCGAATTTCTTGGATGCCTCGGCAAATGCTATCACTAAATTTTGCATTGTTGGGGGCTGTATAAGTAAACATTGGTGAAATAACAGAAAGCTTTTACTTATACCTTTTTAAAAAAATTTTCTTGTGATCTTTTTTGTGTTAAAATCAAAGAAATAATGTAAGTTCCATATGTATGACAAACGTTTTCGATTCTCCATTGAATCATCATCAGGTGAAAATGCAAATGAATAAAAAAAAAAGCTTTAGAAAAGACAATTTCAAAAAGTAGTTGTGAAATAGGTGGCGTTTGATACCAGTTAGATGCTGGGAGAATTTTTTTCAATTCAGTAGTTTAAAAATTTTTTTTAATTTTTTTATTCAAAAAGAACATATATTTTATTCAATTATTATAAGAACATTCTTTTTATTCCAAAATGTATATTTAAGTGATCAAATACTGTTAATTGGATTCAGGGTGGGTTTTTTTTAAATATTTATATAGACTATTTTTAAATGAATATTTACATACAGAATCTTTCATAGAAATAGTGTACAGCCTAGTTTGGCAGATGAAAATAGAATTTATAGCCATATTTTCAAACTGTTTGTCTTAAAAGCAAGTAATCTTGAGTTGAACAATTTGGGTGGGACTTTGAATTGTATAATTTGGGTGGGCTTGTGTACATTATGGAATTAAAGCAAATGAAAGTAGTATAAATCATGATATGAGCACAAAATATGCTTTTTTGTGATGCTGGGAAAATAAAAAAAATGGAGTGCCGATCTCGGGAAGGAAAGGTTAGGAATATATGATATGTTTATTAGTGGGGTGGGAGTGGGGATTCATTTTTTTTTTTAAATTTGGAATCTTTGCAATTTGTCATATTTTTAACCCATACATGTCAAATGTTTTACGCTTTACAAGCTGGCATGTGTTGGACAGCTTCTAGAAACTGACTTCTAACCTAACCTATCTCTGACCAGGTCTTTATTTATCCCTATTTCCCTCAGGACCGTTTTTATTACTGCCTCCCATTTTTTATTTGACCTTCATATGCCAACCGACCTTGCTACCTGAACTGTTCTACATCTGTATTTGTTTTGCTATCTCCAATTGAACCAGAATATACACTGACATGGGTGTTTTCATGACAGTTTTTTGAGCCTTACTACTTCTGCATGTGTTCATAACAATTATATTTTCACTAGAAAATTGTCCTACAGAGTCAACAAACTCCCTATATCTTTTTTTTTTTTTTTTTTTCTTCAACAAAGTCCCTCTTTAATAGATGTATTACCTTCACCACGGCTGAGGAACACCATCTAATCCTTGTATGGTAACCTTTAGTATATCAAAGGGAGGTTAATAAGTCTTGCATCTTGCTTAATAGTGATGTATAACACTTTAAATCTGAAGTCTATGGATTGGAAAACTCCTTCGTTTGTATGTCAATTAATAGCTTGCAATTATGATATCAATTTGTTTTCAAGAATTTATGCTAGTCTTAATATTATCTTGAAAAAGATTTCTGCCTCAACAGAAGAATGTTCAACAAAATGTTTAACTGGAAAATTATTTTACCGAAAACTATTAATATTTAACTATAAAAAGGAAGATACTAGAATTGAAAAAAAAAAAAAAATTATTTAGTCAATCAGATGTGTCTTATACACTAATAAAAATGGAATTGGCATTTTGTTGCACTTTTTAAGATTTTAAATATTTATAAATTTTCTCATTATAAAAGAGTATTTTATCTCATGGCTCACCAGCAGTGTTGATCAAACACCACTTCTTTGAAAGCGAGATAAAAATATCTATTTATACATAAAAGACATTTTGTATGTGTGTGTGTGTGTGTGTGTGTGACTTCGTTTCCTATGAACTCCAAAACAGCTGGACTAATATTTTTGAAATTTCACACAAATATACTTTGTGTGCGAAAATGTTCTTAAATAGGTTTTGTATCAAGGTGCCTTTGATAAGTATCGAAAATTTATAATCGAAAAACTACAAGTAAAGAAGAAACAGTCTGATTTTGACCAAAGTTAACACTGTTATACAGTCTAATATCACAAGTACATTTGAGAAGCTTTATCACCGCACAAGCATAATGCCAAAAATCAACTGTAGGTTCTTTGAAAAAACAGAGACGCATTCGAAATGAATGTTTCTGCTTAGAACACAACTGAACCATGATACTTTACTTTTGAATTTGAAACTTTAATGCAAGCCATTACATAAAAAGAATTTTATAAAATCAACCGTAGGTTTTCCATGTAGAATACAATTTATTATGGACTAATTCACTGCAGGGAAACATGTGACGCTTCCTCTTGGTGCACCACGGTATGTACCCGACTAGAGCAGGCAATTAATTAAGGTGATCGAAAAATAGGCAATTTCAGTGATTGGATGACAATAAAAGTATATATGTCGAAGATCCTCATTCATACCAGGGCAACGTCGGTTCTCTCTGCTAGTAATACATAAAATAAAATTAATGAGATTCTGAAAGAAAACCAGTTCATTCCCTAAATCCCTAAAAGATTAATATTTAATTCTAAATAGCTAGTCAATCACGGTAGATTAACATCTGTTTTCTTCAATAACATAATTCATTTATAAAAAGTCTCCATTAATTCCTGAAAGACAATGAGTACTCCTTTTAAGGACGGTCCTGGATATGACCTTAAACTATATCCAGGTCCACTCTGACCCAGAAGGGTAGTACCTGTTAGGGTCCCAACTATGGGTTAAATAAAAACCGACTTGAAAACAACAAATATATTCTATTAAAAACATGTATGCATAATGTCTGTATGAATAAAGAAAATGATACAACTAATATATATATATATATAATTTCTGTAGAAATGTATTTTCTTATAATATATACCAATCCTTATTTAAGAAGCTCAATGTAATTACAGAGCAATATAGTGAATAAATGACAAAAAAAAATATATTACAAAATTTATGATGTTGACCATGTTAAAATTTATTCCTTTAATTCAGTTGATATTTACAATTCTTGTGATGAGTTAAGGGCATAATGGATTCACTGATTGATATAATAATTAGTGATTGATTTTGCGCTACAAACAGATACTGTCAAGAATTTTAAATGTCAACTGAATTAAAGGAATAAATTATAACATGGTCAACATCATGAATTTTGGAATATAGCTTTTTTGTCATTTATTCACTAATATATATATATATATATATACATATATATATATACATACAGGGCGTCCACAAAGTTTGACTACATTATGTAGCCAGACTTGTTCCTTGCTAATAGCCAGATGGTTTTGTGGCCAGGTTCGAATCTCCTAAGCAGCTGTAATCATAACTCCCTGCATTGATAGATTCCTGAAAGGATGAAACATTAATGTCCATAGGTATTAAAACAATTATTATAGTAAGAATTATATATATATATATATATATATATATATATATATATATATATATTATTTTTTTTTACTATAATAATTAAATACCTACAGACACTAGTGTTTCATCCTTTCGGGATTCTTCAGTGCAGGGTGTCACGATTACTACCAGTCGAACGATTCGAAACCCGCGACACGAGACATCTCTGGCTCGATTAGCGGAGGCCGTATCCATTCGGCTACCATTAATCGTGTGAAATAGCGTTGAATTTTAAACATTTTAATTTAAATGTTCATTACGTCAGACAGACAGTGATCAAATCGTTATACGATGATCTACACATCAGAGCTAAATTGACCGACTTTTAATTCAACAGAAAGTGCTCAACGATAAGAAACGTATTTCTTAAAGGGGCTGTCATAATTATTTTTTTACTATAATAATTAAATACCTACAGACACTAGTGTTTCATATATATATATATATATATATATATATATATACAGGGTGCTCATAAAGTCTGGCTACATAATCTACACGGTGCCCACAAAGTCTGGCTACATAATGTTAGTCAGACTTTGGACACCCTGTATATATGTCCAAGTGGATATTTTCTTCCGTCACATAATTTTCCAGATATTTACCGGTTACTTTCTGTGGATAATCATCAAATACAAAAATGCTTCTGAAATCTTTATGATGCATAAGCACTAACAATTATTTTTCATTCTCTTTGTTTTCCAATCATTTCTTTAGTTCTAAATTATAAGCCATTGTGTTTTTTGGTGGGATTATTGAAAGAAGCAACACTGGTTCATTTTAAATAGCTTTATTACATCAAATATTTGTTTTAGTTAACCATTTAAACAAGTCTTTAACATGGTTCGGCAGAAATTAGGTTGAAGCTGCTCAAGTATGGAATACGTTCTCATCTCATCATCATTCAATCCAGGGCAACATCTGGTCTCCCTGCTTGTGTGTGTGTGTGTGTGTATATATATATATATATATATATATATATATATTAGTATATATTGGTCTTATTATGGGAAGTAGGCTATTATAACTGTCTTTTGTTGATTTTTTTTTGTTTATTATTTCCAATCTGTTAATATACGTTAAAGCTTACATATCAAATTGAGATTGCTTTAATATGAAATGGACATTGCAATCACTAAAATTAAATTCCTAAACTTTCTCTTCAACTCTGCAACACCAACTATCTGCTTTACACAAACCAGCATCGATATCATGCAGCTAAATGTCCTCCATCAACCAAACATTACCTTTCCTAGCAAATTAATGCCTCAATTGGCTATGAAACAAGTGCCACCTATGGCGACAAAACGCCTATTCCAAACTACCAAGTATTGAAGGGAAGATAACTCACAAAGAAAATAATTAACAGTCCAACTTTAAGGGAATTTTGTACTTCCAAACCTTGATTTCTCTTCTACATGATCTATTTCTCAACTACAATGTGTTCTTTTTTATTTTAATATATAAATATAGCTTTAGCTCGTCAACATTTTTAAACTAATTTTAATTTTAACAAAACAAGGAGTTCAAATATTTTTATTGGTACAAAATTAATGTAGTCAGACTTTGTGGACACACTGTATATATGTCCAGGTGGATATTTTGTTCCGTCACATAATTTTCCAGATATTTACCGGTTACTTTCTGTGGATAATCATCAAATACAAAATTGCTTCTGAAATCTTTTTGATGCATAAGCACTAACAATTACTTTTTATTCTCTTTGTTTTTCAATTATTTCTTTAATTCTAAATTATAAGCCATTTGTATTTTTTGGTGGGATTATTGAAAGAAGCAACACTGGTTATTTTAAAATAGCTTTATTACATCAAAT